>NC_069660.1:226888862-227058862 GCF_027244095.1 Hemicordylus capensis
TCTACAAAGGACTTCTCCACATTTCCTCAAGATATATGGAAAATATTTCATCTCTAGACTGTCAAAAGATTATAGTGCTGTTTCTTTTACAATGTACTCAATGAATACATTGTATTTTATATACACAGATCAAAGCGTACCCATGACACCAAGCATCCTAAATCAATAAATGTCACAAAGCATCTTGAAATAAATTCTTTCCATATAGTGAAAAGGAAGGAGAAAAGAAAAGGGATGCAGCTTCTATAGGACTATATCCACTTCTAAATATATGTATACATTTATACATATATGATACGTATGCAATCAATCCAATTTTAAAAAAATTCTTTCAAACTAAAGTAAAAGGTTTTAAAGCATATGAAGGACTCTTTTCTTCCATATAAAATTGGCTATTAAGATCTGCTGCAAAGACTATGTCCCACCAATATCTGACAGTATGGTTGAAATCTGGGCCTTATTTGTGGGTAAACCTGGGCTGACAAACTCCCACCTAAGGAAAGCACTTCTCCCTGGCAGTCTTTTGATGTCAGGTAAAGACCTACTTGTTCCAGATAAAGAACAGGGTTTTAAAATTTTTAATTGACTAAATGCTGCTATGGCCTTTTGCGTGGGGCTGTGGTATTTATCTTCTGCTATTTATTTAGCATTTCACAATTGCTTATAACTTATTTAATACTGACTTTATTATTTTTTATTGTTTACATGTTGTGATTCACCTTTGATATTCTGTAAGATGGGAAGGCAGGGATATAAATTAGGGGTGTGCAATTCGGATTTTCGGTGATTCGGTTCGGGACCCGAACCGAATCACCCCTGTTCTGTTTTGTGCCCGAATATGGGCCACCCGAATCACCTTTGATTCGGTTCGGATTCGGATTTAACCCGAATCCGAATCGATTTGGGGGGGAAGGGCCCAGGGGCAAAATTTTGGGGTGGGGTGGTAGTGCCCAATGGGTGGAAGCTATCACCCCAATTTCAGGAGGATTGGGCAAAGGGCTGATTTTTGGTGAATATTTGAAGTTTTAGTGACTTTGGGGCAGTTTGGGGGCATAGCATGGGATCTGGGCAAAAAGAGTAGGGTGGGGTGGTAGTGCCTAATGGGTGCAGACTACCACCCCAATTTCAGGGGGATTGGGCAAAGGGGTGATTTTTGGGAAATTTCTTAAGTTTTCATGTCTTTGGGGCAATTTGGGGCAGAAAGTGGGGCCTGTGGCAGAAGAGTGGGGTGGGGTGGTAGTGCCTAATGGGTGGAGGCTACCACCCCAATTTCAGGGGGATTGGACAAAGGGGTGATTTTTTGGGAATTTTTGAAGTTTTTGTGTCTTTGGGGCAGTTTGGGGGCAGAAAGTGTATCTGCCCAAAAGGGTGGGGTGGAGTGGTAGTGCCTAATGGGTGGAGGATAACACCCCAATTTCAGGGGGATTGGGCAGAGGGCTGATTTTTTGGGAATTTTTGAAGTTTTGGTGTCTTTGGGGCAGATTGGGGGCAGAAAGTGGATCTGCCCCAAAAGAGTGGGGTGGGCTGGTAGATAGTGCCTAATGGGTGGAGGCTACCACCCGTCCCCAATTTCAGAGTGATTGGCCAGAGGGCTGGATTTTGTTGATTTTCTGAGGTTTTTCTTCATAAAGTGCAGTGTGGTAGATTGATTCATTCAATATTCATAGTAAGTGAGAGTGTGAAAAAAGTGAAAGTGGGGTCATGAGAGTTCTTTAATGAAAAAAATCTCATTTGCTATCATTGAATGAGAATTCACACCTCAGAAGTTTTTCTGAAGGGATGTTATTCCCTTATTTTCTGAGGTGTGAATTCTCATTCAATGATAGCAAATGAGATTTTTTTCAATTAAAGAACTCTCATGACCCCACTTTCACTTTTTCACACTCGCATTTACTACAAATATGATGAATGAATCAATCTACCACACTGCACTTTATGAAGAAAAACCTCAGAAAATCAACAAAATCCAGCCCTCTGGCCAATCACTCTGAAATTGAGGACGGGTGGTAGCCTCCACCCATTAGGCACTATCTACCAGCCCACCCCACTCTTTTGGGGCAGATCCACCCGAAGAATATCGGGGGACATCGGGGGTGATTTGGTTCGGCCCCGAATCACCTGAAATTGCTCATTTCGGGCACCGATCGATCTGTGCCCGAAATTTTTTGCACATCCCTAATATAAATACTTATGATAAACGTTTTGCAAGATGTCCAGGATGGGTCACCCCTTGTAAACTATCAAAAATAATGATGTAATTGTTCAATAAGTTACAAGCAATCCTAAAACTCTAAACAAATAGTGTAACAGCACCAGTGTTCCCTCTAATAGAAAATCCCAGAGGTTATGGACTACAACTCCCAGCATCCTCAGCCAAAGCCCACTGCAGCTAGGGATTTGGGAGCTGTAGTAAACAACATCTGAGATTTCCTCTTACAGGGGAACACTGTACAGCACCATCATTATTATTTTTTTAAAGGCCATATCAACACTTGAGTTGCTGATATATTAAAAGCCGGTGGAACAGAGAGGTCTTTACATGGCAGCAAAAGATCACCAATGAGGTGGTGAGCTGTGCCTCCCTTAGGTGAGAATCAAGTAGGACTGTAGACTGAATAAAAACCAGTTTAATCAATTAAAGAGGTGCCCGTGATCAATGGGTCAGCAGATCTCCTTAAAAAAGAAAAACCATTAGTACATGCGTTTCAAAAAAACTGCAGATGGTAAGTGCCATCTTAAAAGAAGCATTTCATCCTGGGCAAAAGAGAAGGGGGAATGTGTCTAAGACAATGCCTACTGCAACACAAAAAGCATGCTTTCCTCCTTAAAATAATTGTTTTCATATATGCAAATTTATGCAGCTAGAATCAAATCATATGAGTCAGTTAAGTAAGTTCTTTTAAATTAGGTGACAGTATATTTTAAAAAGACAATGGATATTAAAGTTCACAGATCATGTTTAGCTTTAAAAAGGATGTTATTCAAAAGCTTTTCCATACAAAAATCATGATAAAATCTAAAATACCTGAAGCTGCTGGACATGATTTGAAACCTACAAAGCAAGCTAGTCATAGCACATGTGCCATGGTTGCTCTGCTTAATTTCCTGAGGGAAGCATTCTGTGGGTAGACTGGCAGCTTTTCTTTCCCTTTTATTAACATCCTATGAGATATCTACAAATTTACCAGGGATAGTAGTGACTGTTGTAGCTCACCTGTAATGGCATCTCTACCTCAGAGACTCTCTGGGCATGCTGATGGAAAATGGCAACATATTGAGTAGTGTGTATATACAAGTTCTAAGTGAAAAAAACATACTCAACTCAAAATATCACAGCATTCTAACACACTACCCACAAGGGGGGGGGGAGGTTTTATCTCAGATAATAGTCTCAAGTCCTGCTATGATGCCTCATCGTGGCAGGGGTGTTCCTGGGAGGAATGAGCGAAGTACACTGGGAGGTATACTCCCAGTAGGGTCACCCAAAGCGTGAAGGTCATCCCAGCTGCCCAGCTAAAGCAAGCAGGGACCTATATTGGGCAGCAGTGATATAGGAAGGTGCTGGTGGCAAACAATCACTTCAGTGACAACGACAAAGGCATCATTTCATACTGCGCGGGAGAAGGCAATGGTAAACCACTCCTGTATTTTACCAAGAAAACCACATGGCTAGACAAAATGGAATGATTGTCGATGTAGTGGCAGATGATGGGCTCCTCAGGTTGGATGGTACTCAACATGCTACTGAGGAAGAGCTGAGGATCTCTCAGAGTACCAATGGTGTTTATGACGCGGTTAGACTAAAGCCTTTAGCAGCTGATGTTGCCATGCTGGTGTCTAGCAGCTGATGTTGCCATTCTGGAAAAGAAAATCCAAAGCTGCAAAGACAGGATTACAAGGGGAATGTGGAACGTAAGAAGCATGAATATTGAAAAGCTCGACACAGTGAAAAATGAAATGGATTGACTACAGATTGACATCTTGGGCATCAGTGAATTAAAATGGACTGGAATGGGACACTTTCAGTCAGAAAATCATACTGTTTACTACTCAAGACACGAAAAACCAAAGGAGGAACGGTGTTGCTTTCATAGTCAGGAAGGACATAGCAATTACAGTACTTGGGTACAATGCAGCCAGTAACCAACTAATATCAATTAGATTTCGTAAACAACCCTTTAACATGACAGTTCTTCAAGTCTATGCCCCAACAACTGATGCAGAAGAAGAGGAAGCTGATGAGTTTTATACTCAAGTCCAGTCTGAAATTGAAAGAACATGCAAGCAAGATGTGATACTGGTGATTGGAGACTGGAATGCCAAAGTTGGAAAAGGTAAGGAGGAAAATATGGCCTAGGAAACAGAAATGAAACAGGAGAACAACTTATTAGTTTCTGCCAAGCCAATGATCTCTTCATTGCTAACACATTCTTCAAACAACCAAAATGGCGCCTATACACATGGACATCACCAGATGAAGTACATAGAAAACAAATTGATTTCATTATTGGTGCAAGGAAATGGAAGAGCTCAGTTATAACAGCAAAGACATGGTCGAGGGCCGACTGTGGAATAGATCACGAACTGCTCACGTGCAGGTTCCAAGTCAAGCTAAAGTGGAAAAACAAAGCTTCCATAATATGATCTTGAGAATGTACCCACCATTCTCCCTCTTTATTCAATTTATATGCTGAACATATACTGAGAGAAGCTTGATTTGAAGAAGATGAGCATGGTTTTAAAGTTGGAGGAAGAAACATCAATAACCTGTACTATGCTGATGACATCACTCTGATAGCTGAGAATGTGGATGATCTGCAAGCTCTAGTAATGAAAGTCAAGGAGCACAGTGAAAAAAGGGGACAATGACTAAACATCAAGAAGACTAAACTAATGACAATGGGTACAGCAACCAGCCTCAGAATTGACAATGAAGACATGCAAGTTGTGGATAGCTTCTGCCTTTTAGGATCGACCGTCAACAGTAACGGATCTAGCAGTCAAGAAATACGCCACAGACTAGCACTTGGTAGGCTTGCAATGAAGACCGTGGAAAGGATATTTAGATGCCGTGACGTGTCTACACCTACAAAGATTAGAATAATCTGGACAGTGGTTTTTCCCATAACACTCTATGGATGCAAAAGCTGGACCTTTTGCATGGAAGCTGGAAGAAGCAAGATAGAAAAAGCATTGATGCTTTAGAACTTTGGTGCTGGAAAAGACTTTTGAGAATACCATGGACAGCCAGGAAAACAAACAAATGAATCATAGAACAGATCTATCCAGAATTTTCACTCAAAGCACAAATGACTAGGCTCAAACTATCATACTTCAGAGACATTATGCGAAGATCCAGCTCCCTTGAGAAGTCCATAATGCTGAAAAATGTTGAAGGAAAGAGAAGAAGCGGATGACCAGCAGCAAGGTGGATGGACTCAATTACGACAGCAATGAATGCACCACTGAGAGACCTTAAAGGCCAAGTTGAAAACAGGTCATCCTGGAGAGAATCTATCTATGTGGTCATATGAGTCGACACAGACTTGACGGCACTTAATCAATCAATCCAATCAATCAATCGTCTCAGCAGCGGAATCAATTCTGACTTAATCAAATTTATTCTGGTCTATGACTGTAATAAAGTAAAGTAAGTAAATCAAATCAGAAATACTTTCTACTTTCCAATCTGAAGAATACCTGCAAGCATTTATTCCTAGTCTTCCACACAGTGTAAAGTACCTTCACTGGGTCCAACAATGGTACTCATGTCTGAAGAATTGGATTAAGGCTCTTCATTACCTTCTCACAGTTTGAGACATTCTCCCTTATAATCTCAATATTCCTGTTCCTATTGATACTACCATCACCTTACTACTAGAATGACTAAATATTCAAGGTTGACTAGAGGGAGGTTTTAAGTATTAGAGATGACTGAAGAAAACTATAATCCCGAGTTCTCCCCCTGCTCCTGTTTGAGACGATGACCACATGGAGAAATCTGAATATGAACCAAAAACATACACCAGAATCACAGCCATTTTCATGGTCACATACGCTTGAAAAAGCTTCACAATTATCAAATTATCAGTGCCTGGTTCACATTAAAGTTCTTCCATGTGGTTTGTATATGAAGGGCAGGAATAAGCTCCACTTGTAGAAAATAAGAAACAGAAAATAAACTAAACTGTCTGTGTGAATCTGCTATTAGATTCAGTAGTTGCAAAATATTAGCAGAATTAGGGACAGAATTTGCAGGAATACTTTCTGGTCATAATATATATGATAAGAATTTCTTAAGACACTCAGATTTCATGCTTCTCTTTTTGCTAACCAGTGAAAAATACTCTTTTACACACAACAGCACTCCAAGTAACTATTCCTCCAGCCAATGACATAATACAAATAGTTCTCAGAAATATTACTGACAGTGAACTACCAAATGTGTAATGCCCTTGAACAAAGAGGATAATGTGCCAGTTTTGAGATACATCCAAGCTGACAATAAATCAGTATCATAGTTGCAACAACTTGAAGCAAAATACCTTAGAGGATTTTTTCCCCTACATGAAGTTCCTTTTTCAAATTTAAAAAAAAACCCAAAATGCACCATATAGCAACCAAAATTTGTTTAGAAGCATCATGTCATTTATAAAATGCAGAGGAGTTTCAAGGTAAAATTTCTTTTCCAAATATCTTCATTTTAATAACACGAAAACATGGAAAGTTTTGTTTCCAGCAAATAACCATTGGGACCTATGGGATCCATCCAAGATATACAGTTATCCTGCAGTGTTCCCTATATTATTATTTTTTATCCATGAGTGGAATGAGTTTTGTCCTGGGAGGCAGTTTCAAGGCAGTGTGCGCACATGTGCATTATGCTGTGCCACTATAGATACAACACACATACAACATACAACATAAATATGGAAGGAAAGAAGTGTATTTTACTATTCTATTCTATTCATAAAACTGGGTTTTTATTTTCTTTCACTTCACATTTAAGTCACTGAACATAGTGGTTAATTGCCTTTTAAATGTTCATTCAAATGCAAACGAGATCTAACCCTACTTAGGAATTGCAAAGGGAACAATTCATGTATCAGCCAGGGGCATATCTAGGGTGGGGCAGGCAGGGCACGTGCCCCCGGTGCCATTTGAAGGGGGTGCCATTTTTTAAAATTAACTTTTTTTTTAAAGAAGGCCACTGGGGGAAAAAAAGGCCACTGCACATGCTCAAATGGCCTCTGTGAGGCTCTAAGCCATGCCAGACCTTGCAGAGGCCATTTGAGCATGCGCGGTGGCCATTTTGTTTTCAGTGGCCATTTAAAATATATATTTTAAGAAATGGCCACTGCACATGCTCAAATGGTCCCTGCAAGGCCCTAGAGGCCAGCGGGGAGAGAGGGAACCTTTGCAGACCTCCCCATGGCCTTTAGGTAGCCCCCCGAAGGGGCTACAGGTAAAAAAATAATAATTTAATATGTCACTGTACACATATTCAGTTTGGCACTATGTACAGAGAATCAGGGTTTGTGAATACTGAGCTGAAGCTTATGAGCTAGGATTGTATTCATTTGCTCTTACTTTGCTTCTTGTGATAAGTGAGTTAAATGTGATGGCTATTAATGGTGAGTTTGTCTTTGAATTAATGTGAAATCCTTAGTATTAAGGCCCAATGGGAGTTTCTTGCTCTCTTTCTCTCATTTTAACTGTCTTTCTGAAAGACTAGAATATATTCCAAGCAGTGACACAGTTTACTCTGCATATCCTTTAATTATTTTCAGAGTATCTGAGAAAAGTCAAATTCTCCATTTATTTTTAAAACTTATGTAATAGTGATGCTACAATGCACAGTAGACAATCAGGCAGGCACTTCTGTTTATTTTTCCAAGTACACCTCCACATAGTATTTGGGTATTTCATGAGCCCCAGCGTACTGAAATTTGTAGTTTTCCAGCATTTCTTTTGGTCTGGCTATGTCCTCCAGCATTTCTTTTGGTCTGGCTAAGTCCACTGCTAAATAGTTTTTGAAATATTAAAAGATTAACTAGCTTGACTTGCATTTTTGAGCTGATAATATGGTAAAGTTATCTGAAAGATGGGTGTCAGATGTTTGGACAGGGGGCGCAATTTCAGTGCTTGCCCTAGGCGCTATTTTCCCTAGATACGCCTCTGGTATCAGCTGCAGTGGAGCAGCAGGGAAGCAGCTTGCCTAGGGAGCAAGAGGCCGTTAGTTCAAATCCCTGCCGGTGTGCTTCCCACACATGTGCCTAGTCAATATATATTTGTAGTCACATATATCGGGGAGCAGTGATATAGGAAGGTGCTGGAGGCGGATGCTCACTTCAGTGCCGCAAAGGCATCATCTCATACTGCATGGAAGAAAGGCAATGGTAAACCACTCCTGTATTCTACCACGAAAACCACATGGTTCTGTGGTTGCCAGGGTAGCATAATCTTTCCTTTACCACAAGTCCATCTCTCCTCTTTCCTGCAGGTTAAAGGACAAGATGAACAGTCCTCTACTTAGGCATAGGCCAAACAATACACACACACACACACACACACTCCCCACCTTCTGTCGCCATTCTTCTAGTAGGTGCTGCTGATTAGCAGCACCCAATGTAACTTCATGGTTAAAGTGTTTAAAAAATGCAAATTGCAGATAATTAAATCTATGCATATAATAATCAAAGCCAAATTAAAACAGAAGAGTATGTGCTTCCAAATTTAAAGTCATGATAAGGCAGATAACATTTTCTATCATTAACAATAAATAATTTAAGTCACTATATGCAACCAAATTCAGCATCTTTTTTTTTTTTTGCATTAACTATATATTATATAGATATGTGTTTAGCAGCCCAGCCAAATTCTGTTTCATATTGGAGTCCTTTCTCTGTTGCTGTCTGTACCAAACAACAACAGGCCCCAAAATGGATTCATTTCTGGGTGTAGCCCCTCTTTGAAGGAGTCCTTTAATTCCTTCTTCACGTACAAACGACAGGTCAAAATGGTATGGCAGGGAAGACAGACTGTCTTGTCCAGCTAAGCAGTCTCTGCTGGTTCCCCCACTTCCTAGATTAACTGTTCCTGCCCCATAACTAGAAAGCAGGAATGGATGGATGTGGTACAAGAGCAAGTCAAGTTGGTACTTGGAGTCAGAAGGAGCACAGTTATCCAACATCCTTAATTCCAGCAAGATGTCAGTCATTCTCAAAACAACAGAAATAACCTAACTTAGTTTTGGTTTCTGCACTGCTTACCATCTTAGCTTCCCTCCTTTGTACTTGTTCTAGTTTATCAATGTCATTCTTAAAATGCAGGGACCAGAATAGGACACAGTATTCCTAAAGGAGTCCTTTAGTTCCTTCTTCATGTGCAAACAACAGGTCAAAATGGTATGGCAGGGAAGATGGACTGTTCTGTCCAGCTAAGCAGTCTCTGCTGATTCCCCCCTCTTCCGGGAAATGGGTTGGATCTGCCTGTTCTGGATGGAGTCACACTTCCCCAGAAGGTACACAGTCGGGGGGTGCTTCTGGATCCAAGCTTCTCCCTGGTGTCCCAGGTTGAGGTAGTGGCCAGAAGTGCCTTCTATCAGCTATGGCTGATATGCCAGCTGTGTCCGTTTGAGAGAAAAGACCTCAGAACAGTAGTACATCTGCTGGTAACCTGCAGACTAGATTACTGCAATGTGTTCTATGTGGGGCTGCCTTTGTATATAGTCCGGAAACTACAGTTGGTCCAGAATGCAGCAGCCAGATTGGTCTCTGGGTCATCTCAGAGAGACCATATTACTCCCGTATTGAAAGAGCTACACTGGCTGCCGATATGTTTCCGGGCAAAATACAAGGTGCTGGTTATAACCGATTGTCGTATATCTGTTGGCTCGGCTAACCCGACAGGATTTACAACCCCTTCAGCTATACTTCTGTGAGTTAAACAGAAAGTCTGGAAATAAGAGTAGCAGCGAAGCTGCACGAATGAACAAGAAAAAGACTCACGAAGAAAAATAGTAGCAAACAAAAATAAGGACCCATGAACAAAACTAGGTACCCGCCTCTAAGATAACTGAGTAATATCTGGAAAAACAAGAGAGCAAGGAATGAACAGAACAAGGAGCAGGGAATAAACACGAAAGGTTGAAGAATGCTAAGTATGAACACAGTCTGCGGTGAGCGAAAGTTGCTAACAGCAATCTGTGCAAGTCACAGACTGCTTAATATATGGCTCAAGAAAACCGGCAGCCAATCAAGCTTCCCTGAGTAAGCACTTCTACTTCCTCTCCTGCGATATCCTGCGCCTGTGTGTTTCCCACTGAGCCTTCCTCTTGAGACGTCTTCTCAAGACAGGTGAAATCCCAGCCTCCTCCTCAGCTCTCATGTCTGGCAGCTGTTCTGATTCCTCAGCTCCAGCGTCTGGTCTCCCTGCCAAATCCTCTTGCTGTGCCTCTGAGCCCTCACTACCAACCGAGTCCTCCCGTTCCTCTCTTCTGACTCTTCTGAGTCAGAGGTCTGAGTCATGACACCTATAAAGCCCTAAATGGCTTGGGCCCTGGGTATTTAAGAGAACATCTTCTTCATCATGAACCCCCACCCCCCATTGAAATAATCATGAGAGGTCTGTCTGCATTTGCCACCGGCTCGTCTGGTGACTACTTGGGGATGGGCCTTCTCCGCTGCTGCTTTGGAATGCACTCCCTGTTGAAGTAAGAGCCTCCCCATCTCTGACAGCTTTTAAAAAGTCTTTAAAGATGTAACTGTTCACACAGGCTTTTAATGAAATATTGTTTTAATTGTTTTAATACTGTTTTAAAATATTTTAAAATTTTTAAGTTGCTGTAACATTTTAACTTTTTTTGTTATTCTTTTATTTTAACTAATGTTTTACTTTTTCTGTTTTTACTTTGTTGTAAACCGCCCAGAGACATAGGTTTGGGGCAGTATAAAATATGTTAAATAAATAAATAATAAAATAAATATTCCGAGAGTTCTGACCAGCACAGAGTAGAGTACAATGATTATGTCTCACGACCTGGACACTATGCTTCAGTTAATGGAGCCTCAGTTTACATTAGCTATTTTAGCAGCTGCGTCACACTGCTGGGTCATGTTCAACTTGCTGTCCACTAAGACACCAAGGTCCCTTTCACATGTACTGCTGTCAAGCTAGGCCTCTCTGATCCTGTCCTGGTGCATTTGACATTTCATTGAGCAAATATAGGACTTTGTCTCTGTTGTGTTTCATTTTATTGGTTTGGCCAATATTATGCACTATGTGAAGAAGTACTTCCCCTTGTCTGTTCTAAATATCCTGCCCATCAGTTTCATTGGATGATCTCCACTGGTTGTAATGTTGTCTGAGAGGAAGAAGAACTTCTATCTACCCATGCCATGCACAGTTTTATAAACCTATATCATGTCTCCCCTTAGTTGCCTTTTTATAAACTACAAATCTCCAGATGCTATAACCTCTACTCACAAGGAAGGTATTCTTATCCTCTGATAATTTTGGTTGCACTCTTTTGCACCTTTCCCAGCTCTACAGCATCAGCAGCAACCAGCTCAAGCATAGGAATGTGTAAAGACATTAACATGTTTACAGTTCTATTTCCACTCCCTTTCCTAATCATCTCCAGAATAAAATTTGCCTTTTTCCCCACACAGAGCTCACATTTTCATTAAGCTGTCTACCACAACATCTGTCTCCTGGTTTAGAAATCACTTAGACAAATCTAAAATGTTTTCTAAAGGGGCGAAGCAAGGTAATATGCTGAGTACCTCTAAATACCTGTTGCAGGAGGACAGCAGCAGGAATGGGAGCATGCCTTCGTCTGCTGCTTGTGGACTTCCAGGAGACTTCCAAGAGCCAGACTCCCTCTCGGCTGTTTTTAGCAGCTGTGCAGTCTCGCTCGACGCTGTGATGGCTGCTGCTTATGCCGCCTTTCCCAGCCTCCACTGCTGCCTTTCCCCCACCACCGCCACAGCATTGGCTCTTGCCATGGCCAGAGTGGGAAAACTGGCTCTCCTGCATGCACTCTGACGCCATTATTAAGGGACACACACGCCTGTTGCCATTTCTAGTAGGGGTCTTGTTGCAGCCAGAGCAGGAGAATCGGTTCTCTTGCTTGCATGAGGGAGCCAATTCTCCTGCTCTGGCTGTGCAAAAGCCAACCCCGCAGCCACAGCAGGGAAAAGGTGGCAGGGAAAGGCAGCACAAGCAGCAGCCATTGCAGTGCAGGGTGAGCCTGCACAGCTGCTAAACACAGCTGAGTGAGGGGCTAGAGTTTTGTGAATAGGCACACAACTGCAGACTTTAAAGGGCACACAGGTGTCCTGTATAAAGGCAGTGTTACAAGTATGTCTGGAATATGGACACATATAACAGAATATTTTATGCAGTGGACAAGTGGACTATATAAAGCATGTCCAGAATACGTTCTGAGTAGAACTTTGGCAATCCTGACAAAGATGTTATTTTACATTATAATATGTCTCCCAACATACCCTTTGTTCCAGATTTCTGAATGTTTGATAATCCAAACTACTTTAGTCAGGAAGTTGGTTAAAATAAAACAACTTCTTCTGGTGTGCAATGTTGTCGCTTCCACCACCACCCCCTCTTTCAATGTACCCTTCTGAACTTATTCCGTTTTTGATGATAGTCATGCCGACAACATTTTTTGGTCCATCAAACTCTGCAGTACAATTACATGAATTTACTTTTAATAAATTACCATCTTTGCATATATCAGTCAAACCATGAAGGCTAAACAGTTGCAAACAAAATGCATTATTAATTTAATTGTCACAGCCTATTTAGTTAGCTTCTATTAGTATTTGCTATACTATGCAATGTGTATCAGAGGGCAGAATCAAATTCAAAACATGAAGAAGAAACTGATTTAGTTGTCCAATTATAGAGAACTGAGGGGGGAAATGACAAAATCTCAGCCAAGGAATTAATGTTTTAATAAGGTAAGAAAAACTAGGAATCATCATAAAGAATTGTTATGCCCAGTTCAACCTCCATTTAAACTATTTCAATCATTGACTCCAGGAGACAGGGCGGGGGTGGGGAGAGACATAGGCATGTCAGCATTAAGGGGCTACCAGTGGAAAAGAAAACTGTGGCTGCTAGCCTGCCACAACTATTGAGTTTTGAAAAATAGATGAGATACATAATCTATTATTTCCATCATACTAATCTAGGTAAAGTTTAAACACACAAAGGTTGCTCTGATCTTGTGACTCTGCTCCTAAGCCTGCAAGGGATTAGAATACTGCAAAAACACAACTTGCTAACAAACATCATTACACCATTCTTCAGCAACCTTATATTGATTGACAAGTCAAACCCCTTACAGAAAAACATGGGACAAACAGGAAAGTCCATAAGGACCACAAGAGAGGGGTTGATGAGATGGAACAGCAGCCCACCTCTACAGAGTGGGAGATTAAAGCATTCATATTTAAAATATACATATTTGGGGTAAAAACTAAAAGTCATACCTCCTGAGCTCAGATAGTGTATCTGAATATTTGTGGCATGATACTTTATAGTACATATAGACACAAGGGTAGAATAAGTTACTTCTATGTAGTATTTATGATAATTATACAGTAACTGTACCACAGTAGAAAGATGTCTTTCTGGAGAACCGGAGATGAAATAAAGCACCAGAAGAAAGTGCTGCAGAATCCTATTCTGCTTCTAGAAGGGACATTCTATTAAAAAAAATGTTCCTGTTTAGATCTAGCAGTATGCACTGGATATTTGTACTGATGGGAGAATCCCCCACTTCAACACACCTTATATTAGCTTGAGTTTCCATTCAGAAAGATCCCGTCCAGGGAAACTCACCTCCAGTCCTCCCTGCCAATCCTCATTTTTCTCAGGCAAAGGGAAAGTTGTAAGTAGTGGCAGAGAGGCTAGCAATAGCAAGAGATCTTGCACGCCTCTCCTTAAGCTCTGCATGCCCAGGATTCCTTACTACTCAGATATATGAGATTTATTGTATAACAACAAAAGAAGAGCTCTACTGGATCGGAGCTAAGGCTGTATCTAGTCCACTACCCTGTTTCACTCAGTGGCCCACCAGATGCCTTGGAAGGCACACAACCAGAACATGAAGGCCTGCTCCCTCTCTTGCAGCTGCTCCTCTGCAACTGGTATTCAGAGCATCAGGTGCCTTGTGGTAAGATTCACTTGTTAACAGACACAAAATTAAATTACTCTTGTGATCAAGTGGTTGGTCCCCTGACTAGTCACACATTTAGGCTACAACTTTGAATCTTCTGCATTCTAATAAAGAGGAAATATGGCCCTATCTGCTTCTCACTATTATTGTGTGTACCTTGGAGGTCATATGGGTAAAGTGCCTTTCCACTCAAATAATTGTCATTCTCAATTTAATAACTATCAGTGATTTAGAAAGGTGCGGTGTGCAACTGTACAAAAATTATTTGTAGAATAACAGTTACAAGCCAAGGCTGAAACCAAGGAAACTTAGCATCCATCAAGCAGAGGATGAGCTTGGGGGCAGCAGAGGGTTTAAGACCTTTTACAGATTAAGATCCAAGCCTTATTCAGGTTTTACAATCATGGTACACTGTACCCAGGTAGAAGTGGAACAGGGTAGGCATGCTCCTTAGCAGTACTCCTGGCATCCCTGGGTTAAGCGATTGTCTGCAAAGAACAGGACTGAACATGGGGGCACTTCCCTCACATGACGTAGAACCATCAGGGCTTCAAATTACATGTAGGAGGAATCCCCAGGTTCAATAATGCCCTCCTCATACAATGCTGAACCCAGAAAAAGCAGTGGGAGTGGAGTACATCGACACCAGGGAGCAAGGCTAGCCAGCACACTCTTGTTCTCCTTCTACCCAGATACAGCATACCTGAGATTGTAATGACTAAAAAGGGTTAAAGCGCAATGCTTTTTAACAGTCACTAAAGGTCCTTCCTATAGAAAGAGCTGATCTATCCTTTCTGGCTTTCCCCATGAAGCTCTGACAAACAGCATAGGACTCTATACTGGACAGCTCCCCAGGGCAGAAAAGACACTTGAAATGCTCATCGGTGGTTTGCATCTTCACTTTTTGAAGAGAATTTATTATTCCATGAGCAGGCGGTATGAGAAACATGAAGGCAAGAATACAGGACATTCCACACAATATCCAGGAAAAAAAATATAAATGAATCCTATATAATAAAAGGCTAAGTGAGTGGCCGTGGCCTTGGAACGTTGGGGATCTGCGTCCCTGCCTCCCTGGGCTGTTCTGGGCCTGCGCGAAGCGCAGGCCCAGAACAGCCCAAGGGAGACAGGACTGCCGACACCAGGCGGCCATGTTGGCGGCCGCAACGCGAACGGGAAAGCCAGGGGGAGGGTAGAGGCGGCGGCAAGAGGACCGGCCATGCCGCGGGGAGGGTAGAGGCGGATCGGCGGCCAGAACTCTGGGCGGCGGCAGCGGGACCAGCCCAGCCGCAACGCAAACGGGAAAGCCGGGAGGAGGGTAGAGGCGGCGGCAAGAGGACCAGCCATGCCACAGGAAGGGAAAGACGACGGGTGCCGGTGGCACTCTGGGCAGTGGGGGCGGCACTCTCCGCCCGCCCAGGAGGCCAGAGTCCAGAAGCGGCGATGGCGAGCCCAAACAATTGCTGCCGCCCGCCCTCCCAGCTGCCCGAGTCCCCCTCACCCGGTTAGGAAGTCCATATTTTGAGAAGCAGAGAGGAGCTCGCAAGCAGAGCTCCTCTCTGTGCAAAGGCTCTGCCCGAACTGGCGCTATGGACGCAAAGGACTCAATAGGCGTCCTTTGCACCCAAAGCTCCAGTTCGGGAAGAGGCTTTGCAGAGAGAGGAGCTCTGCTTGCGAGCTCCTCTCTGCTTCTCAAAATGTGGACTTCCTAACCGGGTGAGGGGGACTCGGGCAGCTGGGAGGGCGGGTGGCGGCATTTACATGGGCCAATTTGGCCCTTAATCATGGGGGGGGGGGAGAAGGAATCGTGGGCGCATGGTGGCACACCAACAGGAACAGCGATGAATGTCTGGGGGTAAGGTAGGTCCGTCCCTGCAATTCCCGCTGCTTGCCCTCTCAGTCATGAGCATAGCTTTCTGGAATAGAGCCATAGCACTACATGAAAGCAATACAAGCACAGTTGATGCAGAAAATGTAAATCATTAAGTGTTTAAAGCATCCTGGGAGAAAATCCTTCATCCAGAAATCACATATTTTACAAAGCTGTTCAATTATAAATGCAATAAAGAAGGAGAAACGGGGTCCTTGGGGAAGAGTTAAGGATATGTGTGTTTCACCTATAAAGTTCCACTCTATGTAAAGTTTGAAAGTCTTAAGTTTAACCTTGGTTCTGATTTTTGAGCTGTTTGAATTGTATTTACTTATTTGCTAATCAAAATACTCTTGCCAAGGACTCTCACCCCTGCAATACTGATGCATACTCTAAACCTCAACTTCACCTTCAAATTAGGCAGGATTTTCTTCCTCTAAGCATTGATATTATTTCAGGGTGAGGACAAGAGAGAGGAAGAAGGAATTAAAAAACAACCACCAGCCAAGCCCATTATAGAAAGAAAAGAGGAAAAGACATAGAGAAGAATTTAAAAAGGGGGGGGGGGAGGAGAGCGAGAAAAGGAAGGAAAGAAAAGAAAGGAACAGAAACAGAAAGAAAACAGAAACAAAAAAGGGGGGGCAAGAGAAAGGAAGAAGGAAAAAAGGGGGAAGAAAAAAACCTAGCGCCCGTTATTATAACGGGCTTAAAAATACTAGTATGGATAATAATGTGGTAGACTATTTTAAGGACAACTAATGTTTTTAATCAGTTGTATTATGTATGCATATTTATTCTGTCTTATGACGTATGGTCAGGAAAATAAACTGTTGGTCACAGAACAACTTGGCAAGGCAACTAATTATAAAAAATAAATCAAAGAGAAAAATGGGAACTTCCTTGGCACAAACTGTCAATGATGATGAAGATGGTTCTGCTGCTGCTAACTACACAAATCAAGGGAGGAACAAGTGGGAAGGGACTCAGTCATTGGCACATGCACAGTAAAAAACATTCAGAAGGCAAAGAAATGGCATGCAATCACTTCTCCTTCGTCAGAGTTTCCCAGTTTCAGCCTGCATATATGCAGAGAAGTCCTATTAGACAAAATTGTTGAGAGGTCTCAGAAAAATATAATATAACTCCGTAGCTCAGTTACAATGAAACTGGCTTGGGGAAACACTTCCATATGTGAAAACTGTAGCATGAGAAGTGATCTTGATAGCAGCTGATATTAAAAAGGCATGGAAGATAACTAATGAAACACCAATCTTTTTTAAAGTCTCCAGAGATCAACCTGGAAATTATAATCTAATTAACATGATTTTGGCATTTAGAAACAACTAAGAATGAAAACTAGGAAAAGAAAGTCACAGGGTTTTCAATAACTATGTAGTCAATGCTTGTGTGCTTTGATTGTGTGCTTTGGTTTTCTAAAGGTTTATAACTCCTCACCAGAATATCCTAAAAATTAGATGACCAAGAGGAATTTGGGGGGAGGCAGGATAACAGTGGTTACACAACTGTGAAAGGCATAAATGGCAACAATTGCCATGGTGAACTGAGCAATTGAGAAAGAGCAACATTGTCCCAAGAAGTCAATATCCCTGAAGGGATTTGCTATATTCAGTCACTTTATGACTACTTATGGGGGCAGATAAACTTCTGGGGGACCCACCAATGGCTCACTACCATAGAGTAACAGGAAGAGTCATTCCTTGGGCAGCTTTCTTCAGGTAGCACCAAGGGCAAAAGCGCCTCTCTCTCCCAGTCTGAGTCAAGTATAAGGGAACATTTTTAATCTGAGATGGTTGGGGGAGGACTGGCCCTCAGAGATGGGATGGAGGATTTTCTTTTAAATCAATATTTAGCTACAGTTTTTAGCTCTTTTGGCAGTACGCTGGGATGATAGGGGAATAAGTATTTTGAACACGATTACTCAGCAAGTGGAAGGTAGGGGAAGATATGTCACGGGAAAATGGCTAGGTCATTCCTGGGAAAGCAGAACTAATTCTTTGTTGATCCTCCTTCCAGACCACCTGTGGTTAATGGGTTCCCATTTGTGCTAGTGACTGTCACCTGGAATAGATAGCAATAGCAACAGCACTTACATTTATATACCGCTCTATAGCTGGAAGCTCTCTAAGCGGTTCACAATGATTTAGCATATTGCCCCCAACATTCTGGGTACTCATTTTACTGACCTCGGAAGGACAGAAGGCTGAGTCAACCTTGAGCCCCTTGTTCAGGATCGAACTTGTAACCTTCTGGTTACAGGGCGGCAGTTTTACCACTGCGCCACCAGATCCACCTCATTGAGGAAAACTGGAGTTACGAGACCACCATTCTTCCCTAAATCAGATCAGGAACATAGCTTGGGAGTGCCCCTAGACCCCAAGCTCTCCCTGGTTTCTCAGGTGGAGGCGGTGGTGAGGAGCACTTTTTATCAGCTTTGGTTGATACATCAGCTATGTCCATTTCTAGAGGTGAATGACCTTAAAACAGTGGTACATATGCTGGTAACCTCCAGGCTTGACTATTGTAATGCGCTCTATGTGGGGCTGCCTTTGTAAGTAGTCCGGAAACTACAACTGGTACAGAATGCAGCAGCCAGATTGGTCTTTGGGACAACACGAAGGGACCACATAACACCGGTTCTAAAAGAACTGTACTGGCTGCCAATATGTTTCTGGGTGAAATACAAAGTGCTGGTTATTACCTATAAAGCCCTTAATGGCTTGGGTCCAGGCTATTTGAGAGAGCACCTCTTATGTCATAATCCCTGCTGCGTGCTACGTTCTTCTGGAGAGGTCCAGTTACGGTCGCCACCGGCTCATTTGGTGGAGACCCAGGACCGGGCTTTTTCTGTGGCTGCCCCAGGGCTCTGAAAGAAGCTTCCTGCTGAAATAAGAGCCAGGCGCAGGCTGTGAACGCGCCGGGGGGGGGGGGGGGGCAGCTTCTTTAAGTGTAAATGGAGCCTGTGCTCCGTGCCGCCCAGCAGCCCTTGTGGTGGGAAATCGATTCCGCCACTTACCTGGCTCCCATGGAGGTGAGCCTCCGCCAGTGGCCAGGTGAGTGGTGGAGGCGATTCCCCGCCACAGGGGCTGCTGGGTGGCACGGAGCACCAGCTCCATTTACACTTAAAGAAGCCGCCCACCACCCCCACAGAGGCACGTTCACGGCCCACGCCTGATAACAGCATCGCCTTCTCTGTTTGTTTTCAGGAAGAACCTCAAGACCCTCCTGTTCTCACAGGCTTTTAATTAGAATTAATTTTAATAATTTTAAAAAACTTGTTTTAATAATTTTATTCTATTGTTTTTATTGTTGTGTATTTTAAATTGTGACTTATAAATATTTTAAATTTTGTACACCGCCTAGAGATCTACATATCAGGTGGTATGTAAATAAATAAATGTAAATAAATAAATAAATAAATAAATAAATAAATAAATAAATAAATAAATAAATTCCCAGTGCACCTGACAATTTCTAGTATCAATATTTGGGAAATGTACACCCCTAATAATCATTATGCAGTCATAAAATGATTACTTTCTGCTATTATAATTCTTGCTGCTCAACCCTAATTCCAAATTGATGTGTTACGTCAAATAGGGACAGCAAAGAGTATAATAATAGAGACAGTACCAGATTCCATGAGGCATGGGACTTCTGCCCTTTTAATAGCATGGAAGCAGGGAAACATTCAGTAGGACCATTTTCCTGTCTGCAACACTATGATGCAAGATGTTTCAAGTGCACAATGTAAGTCTTTCTCATGGCATTTAAAGGAATAGATGCTTTGCCCTGTTTTAGAATAGTCATTTTCCATTTGAAGGGAGAAAAAGAAAAACCACAACTTTCAGCCTCAAGAACACTGCTTTTCAAAACCAAGAATTGCTAGGTATATTGTAAATTGACATAACAAATGTCAATCTGGACAAACTGACGTATATCAAACTACTAACTGGATAAATTATTAATTTATAACATACATGTAACACTGGAAAAGCTTTCATATAAATGCAAGGGTGTTTGACTATATGGTCTATGGAACCTACCCTCTAATTTATGCCTTCAGTCCTCCTGTTAAGAATTTACACCCTGTTTTGGAACTTTTCTGTTGATGATCCTGTTTGAGGACATCTTCAAGTAGGTAAGTTATAACAATTTTGCATCTTATAGATAGCACAAATTGTAACACTGCTCTGTTTCCCACTTCAGATCATGATGTGCAGCACTACACAGTCCAGGTATGCATAATACAGCACTCAGTTGGGCTTGATAGCAGCTTGATAGCAGTATAATACAGCACTCAGTTGGGCTTGTTATCCCACCAACACCCACCACTTCTTCCAGTCCCTGGGGCACAGCAGGTTCAATACAAGAAGGAAAGAAGGAGCCAAACAGTCCAAGTACTATTGGTCCATTTGTACTACTTTGGGCCTTCTAAAACCAAAAGGTTTTATTGATGGATTTATGTATAACATTCTCAGTACAGCTTTAAAATTTTAGATAGATAGATAGATAGATAGATAGATAGATAGATAGATAGATAGATAGATAGATATGCAGCTTGAAATGAGCCAGTATTATTTTACCTTTCTTTGGGGGTACCAACTCCATGTTTTCCCAGTAAGTGTGTATTTAAGTGCTTCTTCATTACAAATGCCACCCTGAAAAAATAGACATGATTTTTGTTAGTCTGTGATTAGAATTTAATGCATGTGGAATATATGTACAATTTCAACATATAATCTCAAATGTAATATGCCAAATTTTGTTGTGGCATAGCTTATGGATTGCAAGTAAATGCAAAAAAACCAAAAAAACCACCCTGAATACACTTATGCTAATATGTTTAAATGTTATTGAATTTATTCAGATATTGTAATAATTAGTATTGCCAGATGTAAAGCCTGAGGGGACTCTTGTGGCTCAAATTGTCAAATTTCACCAATTGTGCCCCCCCCCCGCAGCACTTCAGCCTTTGAATGGAGGGGAGGGGAGAGAGACCTGGTGAAATCACAGGTCTATTCAGAAGCCTGGTGATCCTAAACAGTACTGAAGGACGTTTGCTGGAGGCTGTCCCATTGTTTGTTTGTTTGTTTGTTTGAACCATGTGTATACACAGGCATGCACACTTTGTTTACCCACACACACAGCCTAACAAAGATACCTTCCTTGTCCATCAATAAAGCAAGCTCCTTCCCCAAGTAAGCCCAGTGTCCTTATGTGGTAGAATCTCCAAAGGGAATAATGTGATAGTGGGAACTGGCGTGTGAAGTTTATTCTTTGTAAATAAAGCATCTAGTTAAAGACCTTGATGAAAAAGCTGAAATGGTGCTGGGATGGATAGGAAAGCAGAAATGGTGCTGGCCTTCTCAAGTGGCTCCAGGAACCTGTACAAGAATTTGGCACCAATAGCACCAGGATATTTTAAAAGCAAAGATCACAATACCTAACACTGAAATACAAACACTTGGTTCAATTAAACTGTGGTGTCAAAAAAATTAATATAGGTAATTGTTGAATATACTTCCACTGATAACACCTTTACATTAATTTAATTATGTCATGTGATTACTTCACCAATATAGATATCAGACACGGGCTTCTAAAATGGCATCCTTAAAAACCTAAAAAGAAATTACTCCTCTTACTTTCAGTGTGAAAAGGGCTTGCAAACATTTTTGTTAATTATGTATTACAGCTGTCCTTCATAAAGTTAATTACTAATAGCTGAAAGGCACTGGAAATCTATTTGCATATGTACATGAAAGGCATGACATATGCAAAAATATGATTTTAATTAGCATTCCATGATATGACGGGCTACAAATCAAGCTGGCACATTATAAGATTTTTAACATTAAATGCTGAATTCATTTGGACATGTTTCCACTAATGGACAGTGAAACGACTGTAAAATACCACAGCATTATAGTATATATGAACTACAAACGCCAAGAACCAGTACTTTTCCATTACATATATGTTAATGTCTCATATCCACGTCTGATCTACTTTGGGTACATTCATATTATTATAGAAAGTCTCTATTTCATGCAGCCTTCAGGGTGCAAAGCTATAAACTCTGCATCTTTAAAATGATAGCAACTTCATTATTTTTATAAAAAGAAACATATTAAGTATAATTGATGCTTGCTTTTTCATATTTGAGTGAAATATATAGACATCACAAAATCTAGAACTAAGAATAATCTACGGCAGTATCATCCCTCGACTATGCAAGTGTCACTAGAATTATTGCACATAAAGAAAATGATTGTAGTGACATAAAATCCTCAGCCCTAATAAGAGTACAAGACATTCCAAATTTACTGCCATTGCTTTTGGGCAGAAAGCAGAATCATCTCCCTAATGCTGTAAGCATGCCCAGCACATGTGAAATTAACAACACTCTTATTTTTGTAAATCAGAAGCCTCCTTCCTCCAAGATAATTATCTGAAGGGAAAAATAAAATTAAGAGATACTAATATACAGGGAGTATATAATCAAAAAGGCAGTAAGTCTGAGCTTATTTATGTACTTAACAACACTGTGTCAAATACAAAATCTAATTAAAATTACAATACTACCTAGAAAAATTATTCATTTGGTCCTGGGTTTTCAAAAAAACCAAATAAAAAGATAAGAGCAATGCAGTTAAGTATACACATTTCTTGACAGTATATGGCAGGCAAAACACATTTATTTGAAAATAAAACATGCAAGGCAAAGAAAAAAGGCCTTGATTGAAACTTGTCTCTACACCATTCAAGCAAACTCTGCTAGTGGCTTCTGTGGCATTATGAATTTCCCCCTTTCCTTATAACATTTTATCATGCTGAGCTCTAGAGCTGGATGTCTGCTGTGTCTCAAAAGGAAGTAGCCATTTTGTTTCTTTCTACAGCATTAGAAAAATAGTGAAATAGTGATGGAAGAGTGCAACTGAAACTTCAGAAACTGGTACTCTGCTGACACAATATGTATGAGACCGGATAAATGTCTCTTTGAAAATTAGTACCTAGGTGGGAATTGAGGGTATTCTCAAGAGCTGCTCAGCACCAAACACTAACAGTATACAATTATAATCTAATTCAAGGAAACGATCAAGCACTGCCTTTAAAATAAGAAATCAGAAGCAGCACTGTGAGGGGCTGGGAGTAAACCCATGGGTTTTTACCGACCCTTTCCTGTGGTACCCTAGCTATGTATTCTTATAAATCACACCCCATGTAGCGAACCAGACCCAGCCAGCTCACTGTGAGGGGAATTATCACTGAATCACTCCTCCCTGTTACCTGGCAAGCAAACTAGGTTGGTTATTTAATTAAATAGTGTTACCAGCTGAGCTTATTCAGCCTGTTCCAAGAAGCCTCACTGGTTGCAACTGCATCTCCAGGCTTGGAGATGCACTTTTGCTATGCTCAAGAGCTGCTCCGCAAAGTGAGCTCCCAGTCTATGTTATACATGGGGACAACTTGCTTAGTTGGCAGTGGATTGTCGGCCCCAGATTTGGCTACAAGCACCACAAATTGGAAAGGAGATTAGAGTCACACTCCCTCTTTCTATGAGGAGGCCCCAGCTAAGCAGACTCCTGAACTGGCTACTGAAAGTGTCTGGCATTTGAGGTCATTTCGGCCTTGGAATGAAATCTAAACTCCCCTCATCCTCTCACAAGAGCGATAACACCTGATGCTAACAAAGCAATTAGGCCAGGAAGGGAAGGCAGATAAGACAAGTGCAACATAGAGGTGTGCACAGAACCGCCACATTGCGGTCCGGCACTAGGGTGGGGGGTCGCTTTAAGAGTGGCGGGAGGGTTTACTTACCCCTCACGCCGCTTTCCCGATCTGGCGCCGTAACTAGTAGTGTAATTGGGGCGGCAGGATATCTCCCTGCCGCCCCTTCCCCGCTGCGGCTCACTCGGCAAAGCTCCCAGTAATGCTTTGCGTGCGCGCACGCAAAGCATTACTGGGAGCTTTGCCAAGCGAGCCGCAGCGGGGAAGGGGCAGCAGGGAGATATCCTGCCACCCCAATTACACTACTAGTTACGGCGCCAGATCGGGAAAGCGGCGTGAGGGGTAAGTAAACCCTCCCGCCGCTCTTAAAGCGACCCCCCACCGCCAATCCGGACCACCAAGGTCCGGACCGGTCCGGGCCCATCCCTAGTGCAACAGCAGACTCCATTACAATAGGGATGAGTTAGTGACATAACTTTGAAGAGGTTCCATCAAAACTTTTGAAAGAACTATTGGGAAGCTCTTCACAGCACATTTTGGAGTATAAGTATCTCTAACTCCATGACCCAGTGTGCTCCCTTGTACTTTGCACTTGGACTCCATCAGACTGCAACAAGGCCTTCAACAAGACCATCTTCGTGCTCGCCTTGTGCTTTACACTGAGGACTTCATTGCAACAAGAACTCCAGCAGACCACCTTGGTGTTCCCCTCTCCTTTGGGGCCACCCAAGGTGAAATCACTACCCTCCTGGCCAATTCACTGACCTCACACCAAGGCTCAGATCATTGTGCCTGGTTTTAGATCGGTCCCCCTGCCGATCTATTCAGCTGACCTCACGCTGGAACTTTCTTTGTGAGCAACTTCATCAACTGCTTCAACTCTCCTGCTTTTCACTTCATTTCCCCAGACAGATCGTAGTCTCCAGCTGCCTGAATCGGATCTTCATGGGAGCAGGTGATATAGCCTCTTGCCCAGCTCCCTCAAAGCTAAATCTACCCCTTTCTCTTGTTTCCGAAAACTTATCTCCCCCCCACCATCTTAAAGTAACTCTCTCTAGCTTGCCTGGAAATTTACACATAATTTGGAACTTTAAGCTAAATGTGCCTTACAACACATTTTTGTGTTTTTAAACATATTTGTATTGCTTTTATATTAGGACTGCCTAGTAACTTAGTGTATTGCTTTTATTATTTGTCTTCCAATAAACTCCTTTTTGTTAATTAAAACCCCCCTCCCAAGCCGGTTTTCTTGAGTTCAGACACTTGCACAAATTAAAACTGCTTGGTACTGTCTCCCCTCTTGAGCTACATTCCCCACATTCACCCAAACTGGGGGTGTTGACCAATCATCCCTGAGGCAGTTCCATCAACAACAGGGAATATCCAATAGACTATCTCGCTGGCATCAAGCATTCCTTTATTAATAGAGAATACCACGGACTGGAACCAGAACACTAAAAATTCCAGTCCTCTCTCTTCACTTTGCTAGCAGGCAAATATAAAAATGTGGTCCCACTTATATAGGTTTAAGTGAGGAAGTAGCAGGCTTTACAGTCCTTTAGAGGACGTGTGCACTAAAGGCTTCCCCTCCGCCTCTTCCAGAGTCAGTCAAACACTCTGAGAGCTTGTAAAACACAGAAAAACAATTTATTAACTTGCTACAAAAAAAAACTACTCCTAAGATGGCTTCAGCATATTGGTTACAAATAGAAATAGCTTAATGGTTACAAGAATTTTCTTAAAGTAATCAGTTACTAGGTTAGGGTTGAAGGTAGTTAGTTATAAGAAGCAGATACTTGTGTACACAAAGCGGCAGAAAGGAAAATAACTTCTAATACAAGTCTTACTAAAACACTTTCTCCCCTTGGACCTCACTAGGACTTAGGTGAGACCAACCCTTACAATCCCTGACCCCCAACCCCAGGGGCCTACAGAACTCACCCTGTGAGACTCTGGCAAGACTCCATTGCTCCTCTCTCACCTGGGCATATCGTTCTTCATCCCAGAAGACCCACAGGAGCCTTTAGTCCCACCCAACTTGTTAACCGATTGGATCATGAGCTAGGGTCTCCAGTCTGTCAATCAAGTCAACAACTTTTTCCAGTTAACTTTATCAGTGCTGGCTGGCTGATACCCCACACCAAAAAAGTGAGCGACCTACTGTAAAAATAAGCAATAACAATCAGAAACTGCCACTTCTGCAAATGGGGGACACAGTCTCCATAAAGGCAATTAAGACTGTCTTGTTTGCATTGTATTATATTACTTCTGAAAGTTTTTCATCTTTGACTTATAGCACCATTTTCAACTGATTAATGTAGATAGACAAATTGGTACATGAGTACAAAATTTTTAATCCAGTAAAAAATATTCATATATGTAAACATCTACTTCAATCCAATCAGGAGAATATTTCCTAAAACCAAATATTCATAGCAAGTTTCTACAAGATTACACTTTATATTAGATACTTTTTAACTTTAGCATAGAGTAAATAATCTTGGTTACATTACACTTGCAAAACAGAACTTTGAGTTTGTCCTCTCTCTGGATTGCACAGTTGCTAATCAGGTAAATCTTGATACACTTGTGTGTCCTGTGCCTTCTTAAAGGGATAATTGACCAAAAAACCTGACATACTGACTTCACTTCACAGTTAAGAACATAGGCACAACCCAGCTGGATCAGGCCCAAGGCTGTGTGGAACATGATGCTGTGTGGAACAGCATCCTATTCCACACAGTGGCCCACCAGATGCCTTTGAGAAGGCCACAGACAAGAGATGAGGCCAAGCCCTCACTCCTGATGTTGCTCCCTTATGACTGATAATCAGAGGCCTATAGCCACCAAACTATTAGCCATTGATAGCCTGGTTCTCCATGAATTTGTTAAAGACATCCAAGCTAGTGGCCATCACCACATCCCGTGGCAGAGAATTCCACAGATTAACTATGTGCTGTGTGAAAAAGTACTTTATTTTGTCTGTCCTAAGTTTCCAGGCCTGGAAAAAATTTCCTGGAAAAATTTCTATCAACTTTCTCCAGACCATGCATAATTTTATAAACCTCTCTCATGTATCCCCTCAATCATCTTTTTTAGCTTACTTTCCAGTAGGCTTATGAGATCACCCAGCATTCTGTGTGCGTGTGTGTGTCCCCAACCCCCCGCCATCAATTTCACAACGCCTGGACCAATATGAACCAAATTGGGTACAGCGGTAAGGACACATAGGGACACCTCTACGGCGTAGTTTGTGATGATGTCATCCACCCAATCCAAGATGGCGGATGCATAAACTTTTGAGGCACAAGTGGGCTAACTTGTGAACCGCCTAACCCTAACCCTAACCAATTTGAACTAAATTTGATACAGCTGTGGGGGCACATAGGTATGCGGAAATGGTGTGGTGTGTGATGACGACATCTACTCTCATTCAAGATGGTGGCCATGTGAACATCTGAAGCACAAGTGGGCTAACTTGTGGACTGTCTAAATGATTTGAACCAAATTTGCTACAGCTGTAGGGACACATAGGGGCAACTCAACAGCAAAGATGGTGATGATGTCATCCATCCCAATTCAAGATGGCGGACACCTAAACTTTTGAGGCGCAGGTACACTACCATGTGGACAGTCTAATCCATTTGAACCAAATTTGCTACAGCTGTAGGGACACATAGGGATGCCCTAATGGTGTAGTTTGTGATGATGTCATCGACCCCGATCCAAGATGGTAGATGCATACACTTTTGAGGCGCATGTGCACTAACCTGAGGACTATCTAACCTATTTGAACCAAATTTGGAACAGCTGTAGTGAGTGATACACAGGGACACCTCAATGGTGCAGTTTGTAATGATGACATCCACCCCGATTCAAGAAGGCAGACACATGAACATTTGAGGCGCAAGAGATCTAACTTGTGGACCTCAATTTTCACCAAATTAGTCCAGATGTAGAGATAGTGAAAGCAAAGTAGGCTGATTAGTTCTTACTAGAACTTGTTTATTTATTTAATGTATTTGTATACTGCCCAAAACACAAGTCTCTGGGTGGTTTACAACAAAACAATAAAAACAACAAGTAAAAAGGTTAAAACATTACAAAAATTTAAAATTTAAAACATTAAAACTATTAAAAACCATCAAGCTATTAAAACAGTATCTAATTAACAGCCTGGGCGAACAAATGTGTCTTGACTGCCTTTTAAAAAGTTGTAAGAAATGGAGAGGCTCTTATTTCAGCAGGGAGTGTGTTCCAGAGCATTGTGGCAGCAATGGAGAAGGCCCGTCCCCAAGTAGCCACCAGACAAGCTGCTGGCAACTGAGATGAACCTCTCCTGATGATCTCAATGGGCAGTGTGGTTCATAACGATGAAGATGCTCTCTTAAATACCCAGGAGCTAAGCTATTTAGAGCTTTATAGGTTGTAATCAAGACCTTGTATTTTGTCCGGAAACATATGGACAGCCAGTTTAGGTTTTTTAAGATTACTTGTTACCCATGGTGGCATCCTTCTGGATTCAGTGGTACCTTTCCTCCTTTTTAGTATACATTCTAACTGCACATCAGTTATTGTGGTTTAAATAAACTCCATGATTTCTGGACTTCCTTGGTGATTCTCTCCTCGCATATATGCTAGATTTGATCACACTATGGTCACTGTTCCCTAAGGTTCCACAACAGTGACATCTCACACTAGGTCTTGGGCACCACTCAGGATTAAGGCTAAGGTTGCCTTCTCTTTGTCTGGTTCCATGACCTAGGGCACAGCCATTCCAAATATCTAGAAATTTGGCCTCTGTCATTACTTGAATGTGAATTTATGTGTGGGTAACTGAAATCATCCATTATTACATTTCCGTCTCTCTTTGATACCTTCCTGATTTCCTTCTGCAACTCCCAAGCACTGTCAGCTTTTTGATCAGGAGGGCGATAGCCTATTTCCAATAGCACATTTCCTTTCAAGCCTTGAATTGTCACCCACAGAGTTTATGTGGAGGACTCCTGTCTTCCTAGGTTTCTTAGATTTTTTAACATATAGTGCTACTCCACCCCCCAGTTCGCCCCTCCCTATCCTTTCTATAGAGGACAGGGGAGGGGTGAACTGTTGAAGCAATTAATGGTACACCTCCATCATAATTTTTACGTACCTGTACCCAACTGGAAAACATGATTTCTTTGGAGATTATTTAGCCCTATGCTTTTAAATAAATAAATACATTGGGCTTTTTAAAAATCCAGTGTAAGAAAGATGAAACCACCTTGGGAAACCTTTCTATAAGCCTCTGGGAGAACTGAAGTTTGGGACTGATTCTGAGTCCAACATTTACAAATCCCAATCTTAAAACTTTTTGAAATTTAAGCTAAGAATACTTAATGAACATATGGAAGTTTGCCATGAGGCTTACGTTTAGCTGGCTGTCAACAGATGCAGTCTAAATAGGTAATACAAAGACAGCACATGTCTACTTTTTCATGACAAGTATAAATGAGAGCAAACTTGTCAAGTCAGCAGATCTAAAGGCTGACTATCCAAATTTTAGTATGCACTTGAGAAGGGGGGGAAAACATAAGAGCATTTGAACATGTCTTCAACACAGCTCCTAATACTAGACCTTTTATGAGTAATAGTGGATTGTAATCTTCCATCCATTTATGCTTAGGTCCCAGTGATTCGCAATTACTGCACTTCAGAAAGCTGAAAAGTATGTTTCCCAGGGTGGTATCCTTTCCCCCTTCCTAAAAAAAAAAAAAAAGGCCACCTAATGGCGCAGTGGGGAAGCAACTTGCCTAGGGAGCAAGAGGCTGTCAGTTCGAAGCCCTGATGGTATGTTTCCAAGACTATGGGAAACACCTATATCAGGCAGCAACGATACTGGAAGGTGCTGAAAGGCATCATCTCATACTGTGTGGGAGGAAGCAATGGTATAGGAAGGTGCTGAAAGGCATCATCTCATATCAGGCATGCAAATCATGCTCAGTTTAAGTACTGAGTGTTATATAACTAAAGGCATGCAGATTCAATAGGTGTTTGGTCACATACGAAGTCTCATGGGACTTGAGTTGTTCCTGACCAACTTGCTCCATTGATTTTAGTTGTGCTTAATATGACTAACTAGTCAGTATATGATCCACGGATTTTTAGTTTTAAGTAGTAAATTCACTATGTCATGCAGTTCATTGTTGCTCAAGAATATGGATCTTGGTACTAGCTTGAAGAATACTTGAACACCTCTAAGCAATCTGCACTTTCACAGTCTGTTCTGTGAGACCAGAACAGAATTTCCTAATTGAATTTTTCTGATTCTCAAGACCGATCAGTGCCATAAGCTAACTAAGCAGGCCAAGGATAATGACTGCCATTGCCTTATAAAACTAATGTCTCCTTGTAGCACTCTCACCATGGATGAGAGTGATTTTAAAATCATTTGGCACAGGTAAACTAACCCTTAGGCTTCTTAATGGACATTAAAAGGTCACTTTTGCTCAGCATTACAAAGCATTTGAAAGGTTGAATAGCAGATTTAGTGGTGAGAAGGATTAAATAAATATATATTTTAGGAAGACTAGGAAATATTGTTTTTTGGTCTCACTTCTAAAGTGCAGACAAAAGCATGAAGCAAACACATCAATTGATACCCATTATGCAATATGTGTTTGGCGGCATATTACAAGGAGGAGGAATTGTTAATTAATTATGAGAAGACCAAAATTCTTCCTTTTATGAAACGCCCAAAAGTACATACATGGAAGATTGATCAGCAATTGACAGAAACAGTCAAGGTATTCAAATACTTGGGTGTAGTTTTTCAGGCCTCAGGGAAGCAGAAAGCCCATTGTAATTACATCTGCCAATCCGCTTCTAAGTCAGCTTGGGGCTGACTGGTGTTGTTACAGACATTGAAAAGATACAAATGAGATTTTTAAGGAACAGCTTTCAGGTAAGTGTGATGTGTCCCCTCCTCAGTGTTATTTATTTTTATTTATTTATTTAACACATTTTTATACTGCCCAAAATGCAAGTTCTCTGGGCGGTTTACAGTTCTCTGGGCAGTTTACTCTCTGTTACGCAGAGAGGCAGGATTTCTTAAAATGGAGACTAAGATTTTAAAATGCATATTTGTGTCTTGGTTTAAATTGCACTTTTCTTCAGCTGGCCTAGCTCCACTGATATTAATTGATAGTTTTAAGTCCAGTTGGAAAAAAGCATTGGAGCTTAAGCTGCCCTATATTGGGTTTTCAAGTGAAGTTTTATTAAGAATGGGCTATGAAAAAGCCAGGAGAATATTGGTGCGACGTTTGATAGATTTAGACCTCCAAGAAGATATAGCCAGTTTACCAAGATATATTTTTCTCAGCAGTGGTTCTCCTCTGCTAAGACCTGCTAGATATTTATATTCCATCACATTCCAGCTAAGAAGAACCTTGACATTAGTTAGATTTAATATTTTACCTACAGTTGTTCCTGAAGGCAAATTCAAGAAGGTTCCTTATGGGGCCAGGGTTTGACCGTGTGGAGCTGGGGTGGTTGAATCTTCTGCTCATGTTCTATTGTACTGCCCATATTACAGAGATGCTCAGGCTCAATTATTCTTACCATTGATGTCAAAATATCCAGGGTGCTCGGATGCTTTCTATTTGCGAATTTTATTGTCTGATAATAATGATGCCATTTCTTTAAATGTTGCAAAATATTGTTTTGCTGTCTGCAAGCTAAGGCCTGAGTTAGCGGGACTGTCATTATTTTAAGCTTTCTTAAAGTTTTAGATGATGTTTGGCATCTATTGCTGTTATTGTTGTCTGGTTATTGACTGTATTTTTTTAAAAAAAAAAAAATAATAGTCTCAGATCATAAATAAATCTGATCTGCAATATGTGCTAGAGTGTGAAGTGGTGATGGTCGCTCACATTAATAACTGGGACGAGGAGTTCCAAAAAGTGATGTGAAAACCAACAGAATTGTCAAACATTAAGACAGTGATCCTGGACACGGTGCATAGCAAATGACTGAAAGCAGGATGTTCCTCAGAATCAAATGATACCTGAATTGAAGGAGCTGTCTCTCAAATCAGGACAATGATTTAAATAAATCAAATGTGACTATTATTGTGTCGAATTTTAAATTAAAACCATTTTCCTGAAAGAGCATTCCATAACCTTATAATTTATTCTACTCCTTTTCTGGAATGAAGTTGGGTTTTGAAGGGGAAGGTGGAAATGATATGGCAAAAGGTGACATCTTGGAATGTAGTAACATTCAAGAAACCTTTCTGTACCTTTCATGCACTGTGTAGACCTATGTGGAGTATCTGTCAGTGTCCCAGACTCTATTTCAGCAGAATGATGGACAACAGGTTTGTTGATGTGCTGTTCAATGACCTGCATCAATCTTCAGAATAATTTACTGTCTATATCGGACACATCATTATGGATGAGTTGCTCACTATCAATCAATCAGCTCTGCTCTTCCTGCATATTCCTATATCTATCATTCAAAAAAGAGAGAACTGTCTCTCAAGATGCTTCCATTGCTGTGTCTGTGACATCAATATGTGATGTTCAAGATGTAAGAGAATTATTAGACTTGCATGATCAAATGGGGTGGCTGGGAGAGAGATCCAGAATATCTCTTTCTGACAGAAGATACTTCACTGTCTCAGTCTCTGCCTGGCCAAGACATAAAAGAGGAGCTACTTTAATAACTATTTCATTAACGAATTCAAATATAAGAGAACAAGCTCTGTATGAACGCTCCCATCAAGCAAGCTTGAAAAAGTTTGCTGTGCAGTGGGATGGCCAGTACAGCTAACTTCATGTTTGCTATGCCCCCCCACCCCTGCCATGCTCTGTCTGCCCTGAGGCCCGGCGTGCGGCTGCACCCTGTGGCAGGCTGCTGTGTTGCAGCAGATTCCTAGGCCACTGCAGGGCTGAACAAGCCCTGTCCTAGGGCATCACTCACTGGGAAGTATAAGAAGCTTCCTGGCTGAGGCAGGTCTTGCCTGTCCTTTCTGGTCTAGGTCTAGATGGCTACACCATCTCTCTTTAATAGAAGAAGCAGGCCTTGCCTCGGTATCCAGGTTCCTTTGCCCTGGTGTGTCTCCTGTCTGCTTGGTGTGATCTCTGGCTTGTTTTGATTTCTTATTAGCTGCTAGACCCTCTGGCTGCTGGCTGTTGATATGGCTGGACCTTTGGCTTGTTTCTGGCTCTCAGCTCCTGTTCTGATCCTTTGACTTGACAGATACTTGGACTTGACTTCCAGCATGTTCCTGTCTCCTCACTTCTGACTTGCTGCCTGGAATAACCTCTGGTGAGCTCCTGGCTATCCCAGTCCTGGCTTTGAATCTGTGTCCCCTAGTAGCTGCTCCCCATGGCTCAGCTGCTTGACAACCCTCAAACATACATATGCACCTATAGGGTAGGGTAAGAAAAGAAAGACACTAGGATCCTCCTGGTGGGAATGGAGATACCTCTTCTCTCACCCACCACCCACTATTCTTCCAGAAAGAATAATGCCCCATGCTTTAGTCAAGAGCTTTGCTATCATTCCTTCTGGCTGAGCTAATTGAAACCCATATATCTTCTTCCATTTACATTGTTTGTTGAAGTGTTGCTTACTGTCCTCTCTACCTGCAAATCCTCTATTTAATACTGCTCCAGCAATACTCTCTACAATGGTGGCTTCTAGGAAGTAGTGGTGTTTGTGCCCCCCCCGCCACACACACACACACACACACACACACACACACACACACAACCCCGAAGAATAAATTCCTGGAGACCTAGTAAACGGAATGTTCTGCTATTTTCACACAGTGGTCACATTTTCAAAGAAAATTTGTTTGAAATACAGAATTCATTTCACCGCCTAGAGATTTACATATCAGAAGGTTAAAATAAATAAATAAATATTAATGCAAGCTTTCAGGGAAAGCACTCTGCTCTCCTGAGGTAAGAAATTCAGTAAGAAAAATCATTTCAGTGCTTTTCACACACATAATCTGGCTACAGGAAATGCTGAGTTGTTTTCAACATGAGCAAATGCAGTGAGTCCTTGGGCGTGTGTGAAACTGATGCAATATCATGAATGAGGACCCCAAGTTAGGTATCTTATCCATCTTAATAGAGCAACCAGACATTAGAAGTCAAGGCTGATCACAGCATCATGTTCTAGAGTACAAAGAATAAAAACATCCTCTTTGCATTAATTAAATCAACCTTTTCATACGGCTGGAGGGATTCAAGTATCTAGGACAAATGCTAGTAAATCTAAATACTTAATTTCCTTATAATGAAGTCATTCAAATGTTTGCCTGGTCCAACATGATCAGGCAAGGAGAGTGACACTGTAATTCAGAGATTGCTTTTCAAATCACCTTATTCTGGACCTTAAAAAAAATCCTTTCCAACTGAAAGGTGCATTTGAAGGAGGACACTATCTCAGACCTTTTACTATCCTTACCTTCCTCCTACATTTCTCAGACAGGACCACAGGAATTTTCTCCTGGGATTCCCCCTTCATTGTATTGTGATAGCACTGCCCAGAACAGCAGAAACCTGACAAAAGAAGCAACCTATACAGTCTGTACTGGATAAATTAAGCATTAAATACCTCTGATAGGTAATGGAAATTTTTCCAATTTCCCCTGCCCAGTTCTAGTTTGATGGTATACCTAGAACCTGATTGGAATTTGTTGAGCAAATCAACCATCTCTTTAGAACAGACTGAAAATAAAAATATTCCAGAGTAGAAGATGGGGATACATTTGACAAGTGGCAAAGCAAACAAAACCCATACCAGTAGGTTTTCTCTGGAAAACCAAATTCTGTGATTCCCATATATAAACAAGACAAATTAAAGCAGACAATCAGTAGCAATCAGGTTCAACCTAGCCATAGCTTCAGAATTCCTAGAACAAAGAGGACAACTGCAAAATAAACAGCAAGCAGGCAGAAAGAATCAAACATTCTCAAAGCAAAGTCTAGTGGCTTCATCCCAGCACAAACAACAGGGCCAGCATCAGAGAGTTGAACTGTTGCCTCAAGCAGAGAATAATAAAGGGGTGGCAGGTTAGGCCAGTGCCATCTGCTCTGCCCCCCACATTTCTGCTGCCACTTTGCTCTTCAGCTGTTTTAGAGTCCTCACTGGCTCATCTGTATGGACTGCACAGTGCTGGGAAGATGGCTATAAGGCCCAGAAAGAGGCACATGCACAATTTTGTGATGATGCAGCCTTGGCACTGCAGCTGGGTGCAGGCAAAACCAAGCAAGTTTCCACATGTGTGGAGCAGCACAGAAAAAGCAACAACAGCACATCCACCCACTCACTCTCCCCACACTTCAGATGGGTATCGTGGATGTCAGTACAACAGCAACCTTGAAAACCCCAACCAAACTGCAGCAGCAGAAGCAAGTGAGAAGCAAAGAAGTTGACAAGAATGTGTGAATGTGTAAAATGGCTGAAATCCTAAACAGATGTATCCAAAAGTAAGCTCAATATAACAGACCTTACTTCCAGTAAAGATGTTTAAGATCATGCTTTAACCAAAGGAACTGGGATAGAAGTCAAAATGGGGACTATAGGGATAGTGCCAAGGACTGGGATTCAAATAACATAAAGGTAAAATGAACAGAGACCGAGATTTAGAAAGCGGCTGTGATATAAAAGACAAGGAAGAAAAACAGATGGTGGAAGCTGGAATTTAAATAGGGAAAAAGACAACAGTTTTCTTATGAATTGGAATCAACATCTCATTGATTGGCAAAACTGATCACATTCCTCAGGATAATCTGAGACACTTATTGTTGTATTGGCACTTATTACTAATGCTTTGCAATATTTTCTTGACTGTTTGGGGAGAGGGGTTGTTGCTATTAAAACAATACTACTACTACCACCACCACCACCACCACCACCACCACTACAGAGAATAAGCAACCTGTGATTCAGGAACAAAGGAAAGGAGATTGTTATACCACTTTCAAAGATCCTTTTATTTTTTAGACCCCTGAGGCTATATATTTCTGAATAAAATCCATAGCAGCACTGAAAAATCATAATACTCTTATATGTTATTTGTTAAGTAAGTATCACAATGCAAAAACAAGAGTTTTGTGACACTTTACAGACTGCAAACTTGCTTCTGCTTCTTGTGGAGGCGGCTGGTATTTTGAAATTGGTCAGTGCTATAGCCTGTCTTATGTTGGATTTTGTCCTTTTGGGTTTTTGTTTTACCATGTTTCTCTTTCACTTCTGCAAGGAACCTGTGTGTTCCTTTTAGTGCTTGAGATACATCCAAATAGCTGCTATGTTTTATGATCTCAAAATGTGGGGGAATAGTCATCATTTTCCCTTTGACTCAGTAGCCTCCATGAACTGTCATATCTAACAAAGGCTAATCTAATTAAGTCTGCATAAAACCTCCTGGCACTTTCCATTATGCATCATTTTCACTTCTGTTCCTTATTTTGTTTAATATCCAGACTGAAGAAGAGTTCTGGAGGTCTCATAAACTTGTTTCCAGTGGCGCCAGCTGCCATCTGGGACCGGAGGGGGCGGGGGTGGCGACAAGAATGCTAGTTGCAAAAACCATGCAATGAACATTACACATGCATAAGCCCATTATTCCCAATGGGCCTACTCATGAGTGATTTGAGCCACTCAAATCTAGTAGCATCCAGCAACCTCTCCCACACACCCCCAAAATGAAAACAGCCCATTGCTGGTAAAAGGTAACTTGCAGTGTTTAACCAGCCAGGGGAGAAATGAGGCAGCCTATCTGCTAGGAGGCAGGGAACTTCCTGCCTCCTCCAGCTGCTGCAGCTTCCTCCCTTGCTCTGGTACTGGAAGAAATAGCCTGCTAATCAAGGCTAGTCCCTCACCTCGTTGCTTTGGTCACTCTGCATCACCGCCTCCCCAGATTAGACATTAAAAGAGCAAAAGAGAGAAGTGCACATGTGTCTAAAGTCTAAACCCTGCATTTTGAGCTGGCAGGTGGCAGCAGGGGTGGCCTGCCCAGAGTCCAGCAGGAGATAAGCAGGGAAGGGATAGGTTGGAAGGGAGAAGAACTTGTGTGTGTGTGTGTGTGTGTGCGCGCACACACACGTGTGTATGTGTTTATATATACACTTGTACACAAATGCACATGATGGGTGAAGGAAAGGAGGAAAAACAGAGTGTATGACAGAGAAGGGAGGTGTATAATGGGGTACAAAACACCTCACCCCAAAGAAACCGAAGGGGGAATGATCACTCTCCAGACAAGCAGAAGGTACTTTGAACTCCTGATGCATAAATCCATTGAGAAAGATTGTGAATAAATGTTGCCCCTCACATTCTAATTCAGGTGGTCAGTCCATAGCCACTTTCCATCATGTGAACATATTCAAGAGGCCTCTCTCCCTTATTTCATAAGAGGGCTCAAACTATTCGCTCCCTGGGTCCTACCAAAGTTAAGGGTCGTTCTGCACAAGAGACATTTGGTTCTGCTGCCTCCTTCCACACAACTCAGGAAGCAAGTGTCATTTACGGGATTTGAGGATGAAGAGCATCTGCCAAGAGAGACTGCAGCAATTTTTCCCTCTCAGTGAATAGAGTCACAGCACAATATGTAATGCACCACTCAGAAGTTTGTGAAATATAGGCTTGGAATATAGGCCTGTGTCTGATTTCATTTTATATTAAGAAATGAAATCACACCTGAACTCTAGGTGAACTGCCTGCTCTGCAAAGGGAGAGGCGCATTCCAGCATTGCATTGTGAACTGGATACTTAAGAAAACACAAAGGGCCGGGCCTGTGCTAATCAATATGCTAAAATGTAACTCACTATCAAATAATGTCTGTGCAAGAAATCTATGCTAATCATTGTCAATGATGGCCCTGCTATGCCCACAGGGGATCGTTCAGTTGCTGTCTATCGAAATTCCACCCTAGGAGAACACCTGTAGATTTAGTCTTTCTACTAACACTTGCTCCCCCTCCCGCTCCCTTCCAAATGCACAGTTTGCAGAAGATGAGATTCAGATTTCTCTGAACCGGCCAATATCCTGAATAATTAAAAGACATTGTCCAGAAAGTAACAGCTTTGTCACCCCTTCTGGGGAATGCAGGAAAAGATGAGATTTGAATAGATCTCTGAACAGATCAAAGGAAAATACACTATAAGAATGAGGCGACTAGACAGAGAGTAAGCAGTCTTGTGCCTACGGGCATACACGCTACATGTCTGTGACTTCTACTGCACAGTGAGAAGTCAAGACTCCCCAGCCATGGTGCTCCGGCTCTCAGCATGATCTGAAGCAACTGCAACAACTCCTGTCTCCAGCCAAGCGCCTCACTCCTGCTGCTCCTACAAGCCTGGAATTCCTTCATCCCTTCCCCTTCTCCTGCTCCCTTCCCCTCGTCCCCCTACTAATTCCTGAATCTCCCCCAAACCATGCCAGCCCTCAGCCTACCTCCCCCACCCCTTTTTCTGCCTGTATCTGAATTGTATTAGGCTTTAGGAAGATTTAATGCACACACACATGTTAGTTAGGCACATTACACTACACCTTGAATCAGAAACATATTCTTAATGTGGATTATTTTGTCCTGATGAGCAACTCTTTATAATAAAGCCCATTGAACTTTCTGAGTGTCTCTCTCTCTATCTCTGTTTGCGCGCCCAGATCCTACATGGTCACCATCTCCAAGAACCAACTCAGTTTGTGTATGATGTGACTTTGCCTCTTTCCCTCTGAGCATGTACAGAGTGTGAAACCAGGTATAGTTCACAACACTCCTGTCCCCACACAGGATGAGGATAAGGAAGAGCTGGCTCCTCCACCCACATCCCACTATCTCCCATTCATCAAGAGATAGTTGGAGAGCAGCTGGACACACAGCCCATTGTTGCCACCTACCTACTGCTCTGCTCCTCCTCTCTCCCTCTTCATTCTGATAAGGTGGAATAAAGGGAGGGGTGATGTAGGGAAGAGTAGACAATACATGCAGAGGCAAAGTATCATGGGGGATGGGCCAGGGGGTGATAGAACACAATGAGAGGCCCGCTACAAGGCTTTGTCCCAGCCCCCTCCCTACAAGCAACCTGGCTCTGATTGAGGCAGTACCATCTTGTTTATCACCTCAACTAACAATATAGGTATAGGCAGGAGAATGTTATCCTGAGAGTGTTACAGTCAGGGGCACACAACTGGCTCTCTGGGATCACTGAATTCTGAGGACCTGGAGCATTATCGTGTGTGATATTGTCAACAGTTCCTTTCTATTTCGACCAATCCAGTTGGCTCAAAGAATTGGATTTAAATATTAATTCCCATAGAATTAATTAAGAATTCTGAATTAAGCTCTACTCTGCCCAATACAGACTTGACAAAACAGAATACTCTATGGAAGGCTGTGTGTGCTATTTCAAACTACAAAGCAGCAATAGGCAGTGGTGTAGCTTAATACTTACTCTCTAAAACTGATTTACTATGAAATTTTCAATCTAGGCACACAATCCTGGTCTTGTTTTAATGCAAACTTCAATGATGACATCAATAACTCGAATGAAGCAGAGTTTTGTGGTACATCATCATCAGAAGCAGGAGAGTTTCCACATGTTTCATAGGAAATACCATCTGATGAATATGCTAACCAAAAGTTAATGACCAGTGAAACAGGTCAGACCATAAACCAAACAGAATGTAATCAATTTAAGGAAGCATGGGCATTTTAATTCACTCCAAACACCTATGCCCAGAATTGAAATGTAAGGTATACAGGCATAATTAATAAAAATAACACTCTAACTTAACAAAATACTCATCTCAGAGGAAATTATTTTAAAAATTGCATTGGTTATTAACGCAAATTTTTTCCTTTGCAAAAGATTGGTTGATATTGTCTACAATTCATAAACAGAGAAAACAAGAATTTCATTCAGGGAGAATCCATACAAAATATTTTATTAACTAGTCAATGTTTCAATATGGGCCTAAGTGCCTCTTTGTAGCTCTGAATATTAAATTATTCCCCCATTAATGTAGTCAAATATCCTTTGATTATTTTGTTCTCTTTCTTCAGTGTGCATTAAAGAGGGAGAAACGGTTAAGTCCTTCAGACAGTAATAAAATAAGCAATTATAAGTAGAACTAACAGAATCTACTTTCTGCTTCTTTCATATTCAAGAAACATTAAGAGTTTAGAATGAAACTGATTCAATAGTATTTAGTTATCATTCTTGGAAACTGGGCCTTATTTGTCCACTATATTTTATTCAACACCAGTTTAAAGGAGAGTTGCTTATAATGTGCATCATCACCATCGATTTTCAAGATGGTGGACTGTAATGAAAAAGATCCCCATCAGGATACCCTAGTCCCGCTTTCCATATGAGGTGAATTTGGTTTGTATTGACTGTAAACCCATACATCCTAAAAGGATGATCTTATAAGTTAAGTGGTCGCCATGTTTTTTTCATGATGGCAGATGGGGGGAAATGATCCTGGATACTCCAGTACCACCTCCCGTGTGCTGTAAATTTGGTTTGTATCAGACTGCTAACATAAATGTTTTTAGTGAGACAGACAAATACACACAGAGACGAATGGACACACAAACACGGTGATTTGATAAACCTTCATTCTGTCAGAATACAGGCTACAAATGACAAATTTCACATCAATTATTTTTGCTCCAGTATTCAGAGACATTAACAAGTGCTAAGTTATACTAGTATGCAATATAACTATGTAATTACATTTTTAATTATCTATTTCATTTTTATTATCTTCCAAACATCTGTACACAATCACCTTTAACAAGTGTTTGGAAATCTAACAGCTGTAAGAGAGAGAGAGAGAGAGAGAGAAGCAGCTTTAAAATTCCAGTGCTTTCTACATCCATGCTAAAACCTCTCGGATTACCTCAGTATAGAACCTGTTTTTCTTATATTGTGAAATACAAACCTGAGCTTAGATGTTACAAACTGCCTTGCCTCAAAAGGCAAGATTAACATCAAGATATGACTCAAAAGCAGGCTAACATCAACCTCCAAAGTATGACTTGAGAGCATGGCTCGCAGCTGGCAGATTCTTTGACCCAAACAATAAATAAATTACCAAGAAACTAAGTCTGTTAGGACTGGTGATTTTCTAGGGTTTGATTTCTGGCTGGGTGGAAGTGTTTGTTTGCCAGAACAGTAGCCTGAGTGGGGGATTCATTCCACCTGAGTGCCCTAGCTTGTGGGAGGAGTCACATTCCTGAGCAGAGTAAGTTTGTCTGCTGGTCTTGAATATAAGGGTGAAGGCCTGAGATCTTAGCGAACAGAACTTAGTGAATAGGGGTAGCAAACAGGGCATTAGAGTTTTGTGGGAGTTTTGCGGGAAGTGTGCATGAGAGCCTGAAATGAGCCCTTGATCACAAGGAGTCCAATAAGAAGAGAAGTTAAGTACTACTCCCTCCTTCATATTCTTGAGAAAGGAAGTTTGTACAGGTAAATGGTGGAGCAATACAGCCAAGACCTATCTTTCTATCTCTAAATACTGTAAACAACCAACAAAACCAGTTATGAAGATAGAAAGCCAGCAGCGGAGGGGGCACTTCCCAGTGTATTGTACAGTGTTGCATGTATGACTATTTGCTCCATGGGCAGAAGTCATGGGTGTGTACTCGGTGTAAGGAGCTCCTGGCTATCAGAGAACAAATTCATTCCCTCAAGACCAAGGTGGCGGATCTGGAGAAGCTTAGAGAGACAGAGAGGCATGTGGACGAGACCTTCAGGGATGTGGTTGAGGCATCCCACTCCAAGGCTGATATCTCCTTTGTTGTCAGGGAGAATGAAGGTCTCAGGGAAAGAGGACATTCGTCTGAGGAAGAGGGAAATGCTCCCTTAGAAGGGAGCCCTTCCGTGGATGATGAGCCCATATCCTCTTGCATAGGGGGGTGGAGGCCTCTTTGTAGTGGGTGATTCCATCATTAGAAGTATAGAGAGATGGAATGACTGCACGGTGACTTGCCTGCCAGGTGCGAAGGTTGAGCGTATCAAACAGCATCTAGATAGGCTGTTAGGCAGCGCTGGGGATAAGACAGCTGTCATGGTGCACATCGGCACCAACGATGTAGGGAAATGTAGTCAGAAGGTCCTGGAAGCCAAATTTAGGCTGATAGGTAGCGTACTGAAGTTCAGGACCCCCAAGGTAGACTTCTCAGAAATGCTGCCTGTTCCACTCAGAGGTTCAGTGAGACAGGCAGAGCTGAGCGTCTCAATGCATGGATGAGACAGTGCCGGGAGGAGGAGTTTAGATTTGTTAGGCACTAGGATACATTTTGGGCCAAGCAAGGCCCGTATAAAAGGGACAGGCTGCACTTGAACCAAGATGGAAGCAGACCGCTGGTGCTTAAAATAAAAAAGATTGCAGAGCAGCTTTTAAAATGACACCTGGGGAACAGCCAACAGGAACTGGGCAGTATCCGGTTCAGCAAATGGGAGTCCCTTAAGGTGCGAGGGGGTAAAAGATTCAGATAAAACAGAAGGAGACAGAGCCGAACCACATGAAGAGCAGACAGGAGGCTGTGCTAGCTGGGCAAAGAGACCAAAGAGCCAAAAGAAAGATAGCAGACACCAGGTAAGAGATTCAGCGTATAGGTATTTATATGCCAATGCCAGAAGCCTCCGAGCCAAGATGGGCGAGCCAGAGAGCTTGGTTGCTAATGAAAAAATAGATATAGTGGGCATAACACAAACATGGTGGAACAGTGAGAACCAGTGGATGCTTATCCCTGGATATAAATTCTATAGAAAGAACAGGGAAGAGTGCCTTGGAGGTGGAGTAGCACTGTATGTTAAAGAAGGGATAGAATCTAACAAGGTAGAAAACCTATGAGGACCAGAGTCCAACACAGAAACTCTGTGGGTGAAAATACAAGGCCTAAAAGGAAATGTGCTACTGGGGAAATGCTATCGCCCTCCTTATCAAAACACTGACATGACTGGGAGTTGCAGAAGGAAATCAAAGTGGCGTCAAGCAGAGGCAGGGCAGTAATAAAGGGGGACTACAATTACCCACACATCAACTGGGTAAATTCACAGTCAGGTAATGACAAAAGGGTCAATTTTCTAGATACGCTGAATGACTGTGCCCTAGAACAGTTGGTCTTGGAACCAACCAGAGAGAAGGTGACCTTGGACTTAATCTTGAGTGGCACCCAGGACCTGGTACATGATGTCAGTGCCATGGACCCTTTAGGGAACAGTGACCATAGTGTGATCAAATTCAGCATACATGTGCGGGGAGAATCACCAAGCAAGTCTAACACAGACAATTTGAATTTCAGAAGAGGAAACTTCTCCAAAATGAGGAGTATGGTGAAAAGAACTCTGCCTCAAGAATAAGAACTCTGCCTCAATTCAATTTTCTCCATTCCTAGCAGGGATACCTTTATTAGGCCATGAAGATCTTACCAGATAATCATATAATACTCCATACGCCCCCCAACTTGTTATCTCTAGCAGTAAACATAGCAGTAGCAGTAATGGTGCTGGTGCTTGTTTGCTCCACATCTCTGACCTGAAAATTTCCCCATTAGTATACTATCTAAAGATGCCTTTGCCTATGAATTTTTCCCACTCTGTGTGTGGTATGCCTCATCACACAGAGAGAAGCATAATATAAGAATGTAACCCAGGTATCTTATCCTGAGGTCACTGGAGGAAGGGCTGGATATAAAATATGAACCACCACCACTGCAGTATGTACAGCCATTTCCAAATGTGGTAATATCACATGTAAACAATATTTAGACGTCCTTTTGATCCAATCCAGAAAAGAGCATGTGGTTTCAACACTGGAATTAAGCACCAAATGGAACGTGATCAGTAGGCATACATTCGCAGTATTATTCAGAGAACCTGAGTCATTCAGAGTCATGCCAAGACCACTCATGAGAGCAAGTGAGGAAGGGAGAAGCTTGCATAATGCATTAATTAGCTCTCAGTCACATGAATACCAACAGCAATGCATTTATATTATTCTTTATTTATTTTTTTAACTCAACATGTTACCAGACAAAGGAACACTGGTGGTTTTCCTAGCAGAAAAATTAAGATATTGGTAGGCTTTTTATCACAAGAAGATTGGATTGCCAGATTACAAGACTGTCGTCTTGTAACATGATGAGTGGACAAGACTGGTGGATGATACACCAAGTTGGGGTCTGTTTGCTTGTGGTGTAATTTATGGGTCAAAGACAAGTAGGGTTCAAGAACATGCACATCTCTATACCTATATCTAGTGGTGGTATGAAGGATAAAGGAAGACTATTACAATTTGTTTATATAAACATCAACAACATGTTAGGCACCTTCTAGCTGGCAATCTGAAACTGAACAGCAACATCAGAAAGCAGCATCTACTAGAGGTTGCTAACTTAAAAGGTAATTCTCATTCAGGCAAATCTTCCAGAACCATCTGGAATATAAGCAGACAATGAGGCTGACATAACAACAACATAATGTAGAAACCCTCCCTCTGCCCCTACAAATCTAAATTTTCAGAATGATCCTCAGAGAAAGAATAAAGGCAAAAATAATTTTGTAACTGTGCACTTTCCAGAACGCAGCTAGCAGCATGATAGCAAATGTATGTGTGGCAGACAGCAAATACGAGAGAGAGTGGGGGGGCAGGCAGCTGGCTTTTATAAATCAATTACAAAGCTGAAGAAAAAGCTCAAAAATATTAAGCAGCAAATACATGCCTGAATAGAAATGCCACATTATAACATTACTACAAGAATCTTCAAATTGTTCTGAAAGAGTGGGGAAAACACACATACCACACACCAGAAATTCACTGCATAGCGTGATGGTGTAGAGCTTTGTGATAATAAGTTGAAAAGAAACCTGCAAACCCAACACTCTAATTTTCATATGGCGACTGTGTAATATTTTGCAAAGTAAAATTGACTGAGATGGAAACTATTTTGCATGGTAGAGTGGCGATGGCTAACAAATGAGAGTTTTTGGGGCTGAATGTTAGTCCCCTGCCTCATCTGCCACCCCTAATGACAGCAGCCACCTGCTGTTTTATTGTCACAGCTGGAGCCGGTTCACACTCCTTGGTGCTGAGCTCTGCCCATGAGCGCCAAGCTCTCTCCTCGCCTCATTACTTTGATGAACTTTTTATGGTCAGCACCCATGAAGACCTCATCTAGGACTATGCAACCTAGACCGGCTTCAGGGAGTGCTTCTAGCTAACACAAGATGATAACATAGTGACACTGAGGCTGCTACTGTCTGTCACTTGACTCAAGAAGCAACTATACAGTATTATGCTTTTGACTCTACGGGCCCTCAATAGGTAAAATGCCTTGAAATTCTTCTATCAAACATGAGCTTTTATCCCCTTCCTCCCAACCACTATCCCCATATCTAAGCATCAAGTTGTACTAGTAAAACTAAAGCTTTTAAATGGTAAATATTACTATAAAAATCTAAATGTGTACAGTAGAGTTTGCAAAAAAGAAAAAGAATATTCCTTCTGTCACATAAATCCACATTCTGCTTATAAATTACCTTGCATCTTTAAGCATATACACAAGCATATGGTTCAAAGTTCTTGTTAGAGCATCAACCTATATTTCACATTTTCAAGGACACAAAAAAATCACTGAAAATTCAACATCCATTGTATTTGAGTTATTGTATAAACAAGTTTACAAAATTGGCAAAAATGTTTCACAAGAAGCATATTTATTATTAAACAATAAAAATGTTACTATGCTATAATATATATTTTGAAAGCTATTGTATAAGATATTGACAACTGTTCGGAACAAAAACTCAAATAAATATTAATTGAAATGTCACCCTAGCAAACATTTGAATTTAGAGTTTACAATAGTTCATCACTACATTTCAAATATGTATCATGAACATTTTTGCTTGGGAAGGATTTATAAGAAACTTTGGTGCTTGATCTCTGAAATTTAATCCAATGTTTCCTTTCAGTGGGTAAAATAATTGTTTAAGTGTCAACATAGCTTTACATTTGCCTGTATTTACATATTATCATTAAGATTAATATATGAGCTATTAATAATAATTTCATTAATATTCTGAAACCATCAAACAACATTTTGATTTTTTTTATGCCTGCAGGCGATTATAAGCCTAAAAACCAGAACATTTTCTGTATTCATTGTGCAGCAATCCAGTTGATCAGTCTTGACAAATTCATGCAATGTTATAAGTCATTAAACTTCATTTGGAAATTCTGCTTGAAAATGCAACTGTCTTTTTTGCATACCTAATATAACATCTATTATAGGAACCGCTGCTTACTTCCAACTGCCTCCTGGTAAGTACAATGTGTACAATGTACTATCACATTTCATTTTGAAAAATATGACCAATATAGCTCCCAAAATGTTGAACCTTACAAACCCAGTAATAAAGAACTAAGTATGGTTAGCGAGGCAAGACACAGTCTTCAATCCAACAGAAGTAAAGATAATTATCAAATTATTTACAAAGTTTTGCAGTGAAATACCATCATAATAACGTGGCTGAATTTTGGCATGCACTAATCACTCCCACTTTTCAAGTCAAAAATCACATTGCTTTTGGCCCTTTGAGATACATTATCATTGCAAGAATGTGGCAGAAGCAGTAGTTATTGTAGCCACTGGCTGACAACCTAATGAACAAAGCATATGCGTAAGGAGGGACTGCAGGGACTTGATGGGAGTCCACGCACTACTCTCCAGTTCCACATCCTGTTGCCCTTGTGGACAAAACTTCCCTGTTCTGCTCATGCTCTGAAAGCTATCTATAAGGAAGGAAACACGTAGCTGATGTTCAGCAATGTGGTTCCTCTCTTACAGATCACTCCAGATTACTCAAGTGCTTCCGCTCTGCTCCCTTCCTCCATTAGTGCACTGCTTGGAGCACCATGAGGAGGAAGAAGCGGCAGCAAGCAAAGCAGGGCGATCACTACATGGCAGCAATCAAAACAAATCAAAGAAATGGGAAGTGGAAGAGGCAGAGAGACCCTCTTCCAATCATTGCCTTGTTTTGCCCTCCTTCCAGTACACTGCCTTCCAGTTCCTTCTGTCAGCCTACTGGCTCTCTCTGTTGGTGCCCTACCCCCACCTCTATGTCAGGCAAAGTCTGGATAAGTTTAACACAGCTGCTGATAGGTTTGGAGTCATCTGATCTGAGTGAGCATCAAAATCAGCAAACAGAACAGAGACAACATCTGTGCTGTGTTTGTATGCATGCATGCAAGGAGCAGGACACAAAAAGTGCAGCACCCCAGGAGCAGAGTAGCTATTCCATACCTTTTTAGTAATCCTCCAGCAGAACTGCGAGTTTATGTTTCCTTTTTTCCTTCCTGCTACTCAGTATGGTACAATGTGGGGCTAGGGGCTGGGGCATGTGTTCAGAAGTCCTGGTGTTCATTTCCCTCCTTGGAGAAAGAGCGGGACATAAAATGTAATAATAATAATAATAATAATAAGTGTGTTGGGTGCTGTGCCCTATTGCAGAGTAAATCACCTGTGTCCCACTTGGTTGAGTAAGAACACTCCACGCACAGGTAAAAGTTCAACAAAAGAATATATTGAAGTTGAGGACACTTACATGATGTATCGTCTCAGTAAGTCCAGCTACACGTAGTCATTCACATACATAAGGCACATAGATACAGCATATATACAGCAGCAGCCGGGTGGACCACAGTGGTGCAGCATTTACCACTGTGGACAAGTTGCTCTGGTTTGAGCTTTACTCTTATACTAGTAGTGACCAATCACCACAGGCCATTACTCAGGGCCTTATTACTTGTTAACAGGCTTCACATGTTGCCAGTTACACCACCTGCTGTAACACAGTGCCTTGCACTTTGCATTTAAAGCTGTACACACAACACCTCACAGTCAATACATCCTGACACCCCTCCTATTCACTTTGAGGTGGTGTGCAATCCCAGTTTTCCACTTATGTCGTTGTGTTTCATAGCACACAGGGGTTTGGTCATCATGTCTGCAAGCTTGTTCTCAGAAGCACAATACTGCAGTTCAATCCCTTTGTTCTCTACTGCTTGTTTTACATTCTGAAACTTGATATCAATATGCTTACTCCTGTTTTTTACTTTTACACTTTCAGCTATCTGTATACAAGTTTGGTTGTCTTCATATACAGTTATTGGATATTCCACATGTTCATCCAGTTCACTCATGATCTGTTTGTACCAGGTTAACTCGGTACACAGATCTGACAAAGACGCATACTCTGCTTCGGCTGTGGAGGTCGCGATATTACTTTGCTTCCGCGTTTTCCACCCAACCAGACATCCACCACGTAATACTATGTATCCAGATGTGGATTTTCTATCATGTATATCACCAGCCCAATCGCTGTCTACATAGGCCTCTAGCTTAAGATCCTCATTAGGTTCTAGGTACAATCCTTTGTATATGGTACCTTTCAGGTATTTCAGCATTCTTTTCACCCCAACCCAATGTCTCTTTGTGGGTTTGGAGGAAAACCTACTTAGTATGTTTACTGCAGTCGAGATGTCAGGTCTTGACCATTGTGATAGATACAATAATTTCCCAATAATAGACTGATATAATTCCACATTCTCAAATGGCTCACTGTCACAACTTTCTTCACTCAGGAAGTTAGCCACCATAGGCGTCTCGACTGCCTTGCATTCCTCTAGGTTACACTCCTTTAACATTTGTGTTATTTTACTGTCCTGTATCAGTATATACCCTTTTTCTGTGTGCTCTATGTGCATCCCAATATAGGTCTTAATTATACCTAGGCTTTTCAGGGTAAACACTTTCCCTAGTTCCACTTCAATCTTTCTCCTTTGTTGTTCACTTTGCACTAGCACTAAAAGATCATCAACATAGACCAGGATCATGGTTCTGTTGATTCCTAACCCACGGATATACATACAAGGATCAGCAACACTCTTTATGTAACCCAGATGCTTTAACTCCTTGTCAAGACATCGATTCCAATTGTGGGCTGACTGTTTCAACCCATATATGGCCTTTTTAAATTAGTACACAGTGTTAGGCTTCTTACTCTCATAGCCTGGCGCTTCTCTCATATAGAGTGTTTCCTCTAACTCAGCGTTCAGGTAAGCGGTTTCAATATCATAGTGGTACACCTTAAAACCTCGTTGCTTAGCTAAGGCCAAACACATCCTCACTAATTCTCCTCTAACAGTGGGAGCATACGTTTCATCATAGTGCACAAACGGTCATTGGGTAAACCCTTGTGCCACGAGCCTCGCTCGATAGATCACACCTCCGTTCTGTGTGACCTTTCTCTTGTATACCCACTTACACCCTACAGCTACCTCTCCTTTAGGCACTTTTGTAGGAGTAAACACTTCTAGTCTCTCCATTGCTTCCATTTCTTTATCCATTGCTTTCTTCCATTCCTGTTTCTCGCTAGTAGGCAGATTTAGCATTTCATGGTAAGTCATAGGCTCCTCCTGCACATTATGTATCTTGAATCGCACTGGAGATATGCCTTTGGTTTCCCTTTCCGATCTCCTACGCTCTACCTCTGACTCATCTTCTGTTTCTGCCTCTGTTTTTATCTCACTATCTGTTTCCGTCTCTGACTCAGAGAGATCGCTGTCTGCTACTCTTTCCTCCTTACGAATATCAGGTTTCACTGCTTTGTGTGTTGGTTCTCTGATAGGCAGAAGAACCTCTGTATTGTCATGTATACGCTCCCAATTACATTGCTCAGCAAATTTAGCTGATCTGGAAATGATGATTCTATCCTTATCTAAGAAGCGATAACCTTTAGTAGCTGGCTCATACCCGACAAATCTAAGTTTCCTTGTTTTATTCTGGCACTTACGAAGGAACTGTAAGCAGAGGTTACTGTAAGCAGAGAGTGGTGCAGCATTTACCACTGTTGACAAGTTGCTCTGGTTTGAGCTTTACTCTTATACTAGTAGTGACCAATCACCACAGACCATTACTCAGCGCCTTATTACTTGTTAACAGGCTTCACATGTTCACATGTTGTTAACAGGCTTCACATACATCCTGACAAAGTGAGGCACTACCTTGGCGTGGTTGTGGGGCTTGCGTGCTCTGAGGAAGGTGAGAGCTATACCAGAGGTCCAACCATACTGGACAGGTCTCACCAGAGAAGCCAGACAAAGAGTGCCTCTCCCATCAACAACATGGTGAGACGTAACTTTAATAAATCTATACCAGATCGGTCGTCGCTAGGGTCAACAAGGACAGCGCCAGGTGCTGGAGTCCCTGGACATCTGGTGGCAAGTGGGCAACAGGACTCAGGATCTTCAGTTGAGCAACCAGGGCTGGAGACTGCAAGGTTACTGGAAGAAACGTTGCTTAACCGAAAAAAATATGAAAAATGCCAACAAGGAAATAATGATCTGCTATTACAAGTCTAGTCCAACTAGAAGAGGTTATTTAAAAAGAATGTACTCATTTGGAAAGAGAAGCATCCAGATACAGAAATAACAGAACAAAGACTAGCAGACCAGAGAAGATTCATAATAAGAAAAAGTATTCACAGGAGTTGAGCTGGAAGAACTGCAAAGAGCAACACAGGCTCAAGATATGGAAGAAGAATTACCACCCACTGAAGAAGTTGCTCAGACGCAGGTGGAGGAGGTGTTGGAAATAGAGGATGCCACTGTTGCTGAACTCTTTCAAAATCAAAACCAGGCAACCTCCCCTTTGCCTTCACCTAAAAAACCCAAATGCCATTTAACAGAAAAGCAACAAGAACTAAAGCAAAAAATAACTGAGCACATGAACCAAACAACCACCAGGGTTCGACTTCCAGTGCTAAAAACAGTTGCCAAAAACCAACTTGCTCAGGCATTAAAAGATGTCAATGCTGCACTTGCAGAAATAACAACCAAGAATTTGCAAGAAACAAACCAACTAATGTACAGTGCAGCAACAACAAAACAAAAGCTTGGATATAATATCAGTGGACCTGTAAAAAAAGAAAGTAGTACATCACCTAAATGGAAGATTAGATTAGAAAATAAAATCTCCAGGCTTAGATCAGATGCTAGTAAATTGAAAGATATGAAAGACAAGAAGCTGAAGAATGAAAACACCAAACAGTATCGGATCCAAAAATACCACCTAGATTCAAGGAAAATCCTGGAAATAATAAAGCAGCAAATAACTAAGAGTGTGCACGGTTTTGGTCCGGCACAATAGAAAAGACCAATGGACTGGTCCAGCACGGGAGGGGACTGTTTCCTTAAGCAGGGGGGTAGTAGTACTTCCCCCCCTGCCGCTCTTCCCCCTCTGGCGCTCGTCCTCTGTAAAATCTACTTGGGGCGGCAGAGTTCCTCCCTGCCGCCCCTGCCCCCGCCGTTGTTTGTAAAGGCTTTAATGAGACAAGCGCTAGCAGCATGCATGCGCCCTCCTCGGCATGCGCGCTGGTTTCTGATGCTGCCGCGCGCACACCATGACATATGCGGTGCACGCGCGCAGCAGCGTCAGAGACGAGGGCGCGTGCCGATGAGGGCGCATGTGTGCCGCTAGCGCTTGTCTCGTTAAAGCCTTTACAACCAACGACGGGGGCAGGGGCGGCAGGGAGGAACTCTGCCACCCCAAGAAGATTTTACAGAGGACGAGCGCCGGAGGGGGAAGAGTGGCGGGGGGGAGTACTACCACCACCACCCCCGCTTAAAGAAACAGTCCCCCCGTGGGGGCCCACCAGACCATGCACACCCCTACAAATAACAGCAGTGTCAAAGAAGATTAGCAGTTATGAAGCCAGAATTACACAACACAGGCAGAATCTCCAATTCCAGTCGAATCAGAGGCGTTTCTAACAAAGCATAGAAGGAGAAACTGCAAGAAATATCAAAACACCAAATAAAGAAGAAACAGTGCAATTCTGGGGAAAATTATGGGACAATCCAATAGATTATAATAAAAAAGCAGGCTGGATGAAAAAGTTCAAAATATGTAACCAACAAATGCAAGATCTAATAATAACACCAGAATTAATAAGTGAAAGAGCAAAGAAAATTAAAAATTGGACTGCTCCAGGTGACGATGAACTCCATGGCTTCTGGCTTAAACACCTAACAAACCTTCATAAACAACTATCAAAACAGTTCAATCACATTTTGCATGGAGGAGATACTGAACAATGGCTAACAACTGGGAAAACTCACCTCATAATGAAGACCCAGCAAAAGGTGCAGTTTCAAGTAATTATAGACCGATAACCTGCCTGCCAACTATGTTCAAATTATTAACTGGAATAATAGCAGATGAAGTGATGCAACACTTATTAACTAACAAACAGTTTCCAGTTGAACAGAAAGGAAATTGCTCGAACACCAGAGGCACAAGACACCAACTGCTGATTGACAAAATGATTTTAGAAAATTGCAAGAGAAGAAAATCCAATCTAAGTGTTGCATGGATTGACTACAAGAAAGCCTTTGATTCATTGCCTCACACATGGATACTAAAATGTTTAGAAACAACTGATGTCAGCGAAAACATTCAGATATTTATTTAAAAAGCAATGAGCATGTAGAGTACACAGTTAACAATCAATGTCAAGACACTTGGACAGGTTAGCATTAGAAGAGGCATTTTCCAAGGGGACTCACTATATCCTCTGTTGTTTCTAATCGCCATGACCCAACTTTCACAAATGCTAAACAAAACAGGCCTCGGATACCAAACATCTAAAACATCAAGTAAAATCAACCATCTGCTGTACATGGACGATCTGAAGTTGTATGGAAAGTCCCAGTCAGAAATCGAATCACTGCCAAACACTGTCCGTATATTCAGTAGTGATATAGCAATGGAGTTTGGACTAGACAAGGGTGCTGCATTAATAATGAACAGAGGGAAAATAACAAAAACAGAAGGAATAGAACTGCCCAATGGAAGCAAGATCAAGAACCTGGAAGAGAAAGAACCTTACAAATACTTGGGCATTCTCCAGGCTGATAACATTGCACACACTGAAGTTAAAAGAAAAATTGGAAGTGAATACATCAAGCGAGTTAGAAAAATCCTCAAGTCCAAACTCAATGGTGGGAACACCATACAAGCCATAAACACCTGGACTATACCTCTTATCAGATACAGTGCAGGAATAATAGACTGGACCCTGGTGGAGCTAGAGACGCTAGATCGTAAGACCAGGAAAATCATGACCATCAATCATGCTCTGCACCCCCGCAGTGATGTCGATAGGCTATACCTCCCTCGCAGCTCAGGTGGAAGAGGAATGCTGCAAGTCCATCAAACAGTCGAGGAGGAGAAAAGAGGCCTTGCAGAATATATCAAGGACAGTGAAGAAGATGCACTTCCAATAGTCAATAACGCGAAACTATTCAACACCAATGAAAGAAAGCAGGCGTACAAGAAAGAACAAGTCAAGAACCGAGCAGAAAAATGGAAAAATAAGCCACTGCATGGTCAATACTTGCACAATATAAGTGGAAAATCAGACATCACCAAGACCTGGCAATGGCTTAAGAATGGCAACTTGAAGAAAGAAACTGAGGGTTTAATACTGGCTGAACAAGAACAGGCACTAAGAACAAATGCAATAAGAGCAAAAGTAGAAAAATTCACAACAAACAGCAAGTGCCGCCTTTGTAAGGAAGCAGATGAAACAGTGGACGACCTAATCAGCTGTTGTAAAAAGATCGCACAGACTGACTACAAACAAAGGCATGACAAGGTAGCAGGGATGATACACTGGAACATCTGCAAAAAATACAAGCTACCTGTAGCCAAACATTGGTGGGACCATAAAATTGAAAAAGTTGAAGAAAATGAAGATGTAAAAATATTATGGGACTTCCGACTACAAACAGACAAACATCTGCCACACAATACACCAGATATAACTGTAGTTGAGAAGAAAGAAAAACAAGTGAGAATAATCGACATAGCAATACCAGGGGATAGCAGAATAGAAGAAAAAGAAATAGAAAAAATCACCAAATACAAAGATCTACAAACTGAAATTGAAAGGCTGTGGCAGAAAAAGACCAAAATAATCCCAGTGGTGATTGGCGCCCTGGGTGCAGTTCCAAAAGACCTTGAAGAGCACCTCAACACCATAGGGGCCACAGAAATCACCATCAGCCAATTACAAAAAGCAGCTTTACTGGGAACAGCCTATATTTTGCGACGATATCTATAACAGCAGCAACAACATTGATAATAAAATTCAGACATCCCAGGTCCTTGGGAAGGACTCGATGTCTGGATAAAACAAACCAGTCAATAACACCTGTCTGACTGTGTAAATAAATAAATAAATAAATTCCTGTTGAAAAGGGGGTTATGTCCATTTTTTTAAAAAAATGTTAGATGTATTTGAGGGGATGAGACCTATTCTCAATATAGTAGCCTTATCCAGATATTATGCTTTAAGTGTGTACAGGTGTTTGTACACATGAAAAATGTGTTCATGCAAATGACTATACATGTGTTTATTTCAAGAGTGAACCTTGGTACAGCCCCCTCAAATTAAGGGTACTGATAGGAAATGCACTGAATATAATGGGTAACTAACTGTACAGATCTGTAACACTGTACACAGATTGTATGTGTGTTGAACATAACATAAATAAAATGTTAAATTTAAAAAAGATGCATTTACTCACTTGACTGAAAGAAAAACTGAATAAATGCCTGAGTTACAATATCTAGAAGTGGTATTTCACTCTTCAGGTTCACGTAGTCCCCACCTTACGTCCACTCTGATGACGGCTCAGCGTACTACTAATCTTATTACCTCTTTTTATTACTCGAGGGGAGCTTCTTATATCCTTGCAGCAATTAAGCTATTTGTCATCAAAGTTCATCCCCAATTGTTGTATGGTGCCCAGTTAGGACCAGCTAATAATTTCTCATCTTTAGAAGCTTTGCAATCTAAATTTCTGAGATCGATATTACTGGTCCCCCACTGTGTTCCTACTGTTGTGTTGAGAAGAGAGGTGGGCTTGACTGTTACTGGAGAACCATCATCCGATTTTGGTTAAGATTTGTGTTCTCTTGTGTGGGCCTGGCCTCTCTTATAAAAATTCATTCGTTCCGGTTTAAGTGGTCCACCCTGATCAGTGGCAAACTAGCACATTATGGGTTCTCTACAGAGTAAATCCTTAAAATGGGCTAGGAAAGAAATCAAGCAACATATTATAGATGTAGATCTTCAAGAGGAAGTTGCTCTTTTGCCCAAGAATGTCCATTTGGGTGAGCAAACAATTAGCTCTAACCCCAAGTTATCTGCATCTTGTTATTGTTCCCAAATTTAGACGCGCTTTGACCTTAGCACATTTGGACGTCCTCCCCGCCGCTGTTTTGGAGGGTAGATTTAAAAGCATCCCTTTTCCCACCCGCCTATGTCCCTGCGGTACAGGCCAAGTGGAGACCAGTGTGCATACTATTTTATATTGTGATTTTTATAGGGCTGCCCATTTAGAATTAATTTCCCCTTTGCTGACTGATTTCATAGGGCATCCCGATGATTTTTATCTGAAGTTTTTATTAGCCAATCCTGATGAGAATGTTATTAATAGAGTGGCCAGGTACTGTTATATAATTTGTAAAATCCATTCAGGTTTTTAAATGTTTGATCTTTATATATTTGTTCTTATGTTTTGTTTTTTTTATGTGTTTGTTCTTTTTTGTGTTTCTGTACTCTGGTCTACGACTGTAATAAAGATTGGATTGGACTGGACTAGTATTGAGCTATACTGCCTCTGAACATGGAAGATCTACATTGCCGTCACAACTAACAGCCAGCAATAGTTCTCTCTTTCTGTATGAATGTATCTAATCCTCTTTTAAAGCCATTTAAACTATGCATCTCTTTTGTGTGTGTTGTGTTTGCATCTGTGTGGTTATGTGTGCATCTCTCTTTTACTTGCTTCAATTCTCTTTTGTATTTTAATAGGGTGGTGCACGAAATCGGCATCTATTACCCATATTAAACTGATCTCCTGATTTCATGTGTATGCTCTTTGCACTGGACTCTTAAGACAAGACTGGAATCCTACTGGTGTATTCAGCACCCTGCTGTCTTACAGTCTATTTGCTGGAGCTAGTGAAGGAGGTTTCTCCTATCCTATGCACAGACAGAAATTCACAAGGTGTGATGGGGCATCTACAGGTGAAACTCGGAAAATTAGAATATCGTGCAAAAGTCCATTAATTTCAGTAATGCAAATTAAAAGCTGAAACTGATATATGAGACAGACGCATTACATGCAAAGTGAGATAAATCAAGCCTTAATTTGTTATAATTGTGATGATCATGGAGTACAGCTCATGAAAACCCCAAATCCACAATCTCAGAAAATTAGAATATTACATGGAACCAAGAAGACAAGGATTGAAGAATAGAACAATATCGGACCTCCAAAAAGTATACAGTGTACTGTGCTTGATTGGCCAGCAAACTCGCCTGACCTGACCCCAGAGAGAATCTATGGGGCATTGCCAAGAGAAGGATGAGAGACATGAGACCAAACAATGCAGAATTGCTGAAGGCCACTAATGAAGCATCCTGGTCTTCCATAATAGCTCATCAGTGCCACAGGCTGATAGCATCCATGCCACGCCGCATTGAGGCAGTAATTGCTGCAAAAGGGGCCCAAACCAAGTACTGAATACATATGCATGCTTATACTTTTCAGAGGTCCGATATTGTTCTATTCTTCAATCCTTGTCTTCTTGGTTCCATGTAATATTCTAATTTTCTGAGATTGTGGATTTGGGGTTTTCATGAGCTGTACGCCATGATCATCACAATTATAACAAATTAAGGCTTGACTTATCTCGCTTTGCATGTAATGCATCTGTCTCATATATCAGTTTCACCTTTTAATTTGCATTACTGAAATTAATGGACTTTTGCACGATATTCTAATTTTCCGAGTTTCACCTGTAGAAGATGAAGGCACCAATGCAGGTCATAAATGAATGACCAATGAGTGAGTAATGAGTGAGTACATAGGAACATTGGAAGCTGCCATATACTGAGTCAGACCATTGGTCTATCTAGCTCAGTATTGTCTTCACAGTCCGGCAGCAGCTTCTCCAAGGCTGCAGGCAGGAATCTCTTCAGCCATATCTTGGAGAAGCCAGGGAGGGAACTTGGAGCCTTCTGCTCTTTCCACAGCGGCTCCATTCCCTGAGGGGAACATCTTACAGCGCTCACACTTCTTGTCTCCCATTCATATGCAACCAGGGTGGACCCTGCTTAGCTAAGGGGACAAGTCATGCTTGGCCATGACCAGCTCTCCTCTCCATTTGATCCAACAAACTCAGAGCTTCAACTGAGTCATTCAACTTTCATTCTCCCAGCCCCAACTTCCCCTCACAGGCTCCACTCCCTGCTACAAAGTGAAGATCTTTAAAAGAGCTGAGCACTTTGTTGCTTCAGTGTCATTTCCTGCTCGATGCATTCTCTGCTTTGTCGAACAGGCACTGGGGAGACAGGGGGCCGTTTTGTGACAGGGTCTGAGCCCTTCTGAGCGTGGCTCAGAAGGAACAATCTCTAGGGATCGGGGTTCAGATTTGAGGGCTTCTGCCCAGTTCATTATTTGGGGTCAAGAATCTGGGTCCTATACCTTGACAGTTAGTCCCATGGATCTGACCAGCTTCTCCCTTCCCATGTTTGGCTGTCACTCAAAATTGGGTCACGATCCTGGAGTATATTATCCTTGGGAACTTAACACTGTTGCAGCTCAGGATTTTTTGGCCTCTATGAGAACCATAGGACTGTCTCAGTTACTATTTGGTCTTACACACACGGTAGGCATACTCTGAATTTGTAGTTTCATGCTGAGAAATAATATCAATGCATGATATAATTGATAAATTACTCTCTGGTTAGGTTTAGACTTAAGCCCTTCATCTCTTCTGAGGCCTTCACAATAGAATAGCAGGGCTGAGAGACCTACTAGAATGGCCCCACATCAGGTGCAACTCTCTGTATAGTCAGTTCAATATCCTGTTCCATAGTTCTCCTTGCATCACTGAAGTTTAAGGACGATTGGGGTGCCAATCAGGGTGCACCAGCAGTGGAATACATTTCAAAATAATCCTTGAAAGGATATGTCACCAGAGTCTATGGTGGCAGAAACTGTCAATTTGTTACCAGGAACGAGTGAGTTCACAGGTCACATACAAACAGTACAAGTATCATTACATCTTGTCAAAAGCTGGAGGAGAGCAATACTTCCACAAGGTCCCAAACTGGCATTTGTCGCATGCATTTTTAAACATAGATTTACAACTGAGTAGCAAGAATTCTAGTTTGTTCATAATTCAATGTGTCCCACAAGATAATCAAGCAGAGGATTTCCCCTTTGTTCACTTTTAAGGTAAGACATATGAATATGCCCTGTCTTTTTGAACGTCTATACCTTATTCCGTGCCATGCTGTCATAACATAATATTATTTATATAGACTTGGGGTGGGCAGAAGGTGAATCAGAATATACTGGTAAAATAGATTGATAAGGCTTTTTGACTCCCAATAGTTTAATAGCAGTTTAATAGCAGCAAGTAAACAAAACTTCTTCCATGACTGGCCTGGCGCTAATCATCTATCTCTCTGCCTCAGCATCCCTCTGCTGTAAAATATGAGCATTAATTGGTTATCTTTGACGAGGTCTTTGTGGAGCAATACTGGCAACTTTTAACACTGGCATCACTGATTTATAGTAACTAATACATAAATTTGTACTTGCTGGTGTAGGATATCATATATATGACTCGGTGTAGTAGGAAACTGGTTCTACCCCTTGGACCACAATTTTTTGCTTCACTCTCAGCCACTATTTCGCACTTAGTTCTAGTTGGTGGTCCTCAAGGTTCTAGTAAAGAAACAAAGTACGGAATCTGCCCACCTCTGATATGGAGCACCTGTTCAAACAGTACCTTACATGCAACAAAAACAAAAGATTGTTCCTGAGAAACTTCAAAACTGAATTTCACAGAGACCGTGATAAGAGATTCAGGGAGGAATCAGGGAGGAAAGAGTCAGGGAGGAAAGAAAAGATAAAATCAAGAATAAAAGCTGAAGAATATGTGCAAATGTTGGTGTGCACACTTGGGCTTAGTTTTGCTGAAGCAAGTACATGCACTGGTAGATTCAACAGTTCATGCCAAACTGTCATGATAAACTTATATATCTTCTCCCATACCCAACAGAGATCCAAATTATTTAAAATGTTTATATACTGTTTTTCAACAACAACAAAAAGTTCTCAACATGGTCCACAGAGCAAAAAGATATGAGAAAATGACCCTGATGTCCCCAAAAGCTCCACAATCTTCACACACACAAATGGAACAGTCACTGGAGACATGCTACGCTGGAATGAATGGAGACAGTTATATCATGGCAAGTGATAGAGCTTTTAATTTGATATCTTGCAGCTTGCAAACAACGCTTTATGGTGGCATAAGGCTGCGAAAACTGCTATAGTTAAAAAACAAAACTTTCTATTGTAAATTACTCTAGGGTTGGATTTATTAATACATATTCTGGCGGGAGCTATTCTTATTGACGTATTCCAGCTTCAACAATTTCAGTTCTGTCTAAAAAATTTCATTGTTTCCTCCCACTGAATCCAAAAATATTTATTTCACAACCAAGGCTAAAATGATAAATACATTAAATATACAGATTATTTTCCCACCTAAATATCCATCCCATGTATATTTCTCACACACACACACACACCCATATAGCATGTGAGTAAACAAAAAGGGTTTCAGTATATTGTGCACCACACAGATTGTCATAGTATCCTCTGTAAGAAAGGTGGGGGGGAATATTCCTGGTCAAGTCAGGAGAAGTGTAAAATTTCTTTCACAACATTTCAGAATGCAGGAGTTATTGCCCCTGGAGCTACCTGCATGAATACCAATTAGAAAACTTCACAGATCTTAAAAATACTGACAACTCATTAGGAGTTTACCACCACCCATGCTAAAAATGCATATTATATTTCAAGGAATGTGTTTAAATAGGCTTGTTAGAATTTACAGCTTTTATTAATTTGCACATAAACTTAAGGCTCAGAAAAATAAGGGACAAACAAAACTGTCTTTAGTACGTTGTAGTGTAGCTAAAATGCTTTGCAAGTTTCCCAATACAGTATCACCAAAATTTCAAAATCTATACTCAGCATAATAATTGTAACAAAACATGAGTATATCCTGAAAAGAGAAATTCAAATGGCAATAACACAAATTAATAATCAGTGGTGGATTTACAAAAGACTGGCCAGTCTACATTTACATTACTTCCACCATCTGAAAATTAAAGAGATTGATAAAAAGTTCTTGCCCCTTTCTCAAACGGACCTGTTTCTGGACTTTTGTTTCATGTCTTATTCATTCAAAGACAAAGAGCCAGACTCCCCACCTACACACACACACACACACACACAAAATGGCCCCAATAGATCCCCATGTGTTCCCTCTCAGGACAAGGATCAATTGCTGAAAATACAAGAACTTGCACTTATAAGTTTGGGTTGTCCAGATGCCCACTATAATTACAAAGGATAATAGGCCCACTATTATCTCTTGTTCCCAACCATCCTTCTACTGCCACACCCACCAGAAAGGAGGGAGCTGGTATTTTGTAGACCACAGAGCTACTTCACAGAGCTTCCGAGAAGAACAAGGCCAGAGCTCCCCCATAGGTCCTAGTCCTTGACATTTTAAATATTGCTTTGTCAGGCTAGTGTCTCCCAACTGTAGCATTTCTTTCTCCTATTGCCAGCAGAAGCACCCAGAGACAGCAAGGAGGAAGGGAAGGCTAAGAAGGGAGGGCTGAGAAGGGAGCACTCCTAATGCACCTCCCCACTCCTTCCAGTCCACCACCTCCTGCCTGCTACGTGTGGCAAGGCAATGGGGCTGGCGGGATGGGTCGCTCACCCACCCTACAGGAGAATGCACTAATAGGCTCTAAGTGGGATGGTGTGAGGAGGGTTGTTATGAGCCAAGCTCTGGATGGGATAGGACAAGTTGGGGCGAAGGTACGCAGGAGCAGTCTCTCTCTTGCTTGGTGAGCTACTCCTCACCCTGCAGCTGCATGGATTCAGGGCCTTGACTGGCACTTGGAAGGGGCAAGGTGGTAGGAAGAGGCTTTCTACCCTTCATCCACCCCCTGTCCTTTCCCTTAGCATTCCTATAAAAGGGTAAAGTGTGCTGTCAAGTCAGTGTCGACTCTAGTAGAATACAGGAGAGGTTTACCATTGCCTCCTCCTGGGCAGTGTGAGATTATGCCTTTCAGCATCTTCTGCTGCCTGATATAGGTGTTTCTCATAGTCTGGGAAACATACCAGCAGGGATTCGAACCAGCAACCTCTGGCTTGCTAGTCAAGTCATTTCCCTGATGTCCCATTAGGTGGCTCGCATTCCTATAGTAACCCTGAAATACCTCCAGGACACACAGCTGGGCCCCAAGGCTCGTGTTGGGTGGTCAAACATTCCAAATGTTCAGATATTCCTTATTTTAATGTACTGCTAACTTTTCAGAACTTAAGTTCTAAGGAAATAATGGATTCTTCTTAGTATAGATGCAGACACGCTGCAGTTTAACTACTTTGCATGTTTCATAAAACAAACCATATCTTTCTATGAGTGCCCCAGAGAGGAAAGAAAATTTGCTTGGGCAAGAGGAGGGGAAGTTGCAAGAGTCTATCCAGTAGTCAGTACAAAAGATTAATTAATTCCCCTTATTACAAGTTTGAGAAACTACCCTCACTCATGACTGCAAACTCTTTCCATGAATGTTATGGACTTTTCTCTATGCCATGTAGGCACCCAGTCTTTTCTCCCACTTCCCTGAGTGGGGGGCTCTTTCCTAGATCCCCAGAAACACACAGTGCTGGATCTGTGAGTGGCATAGCTTCTCCATAGCATTTCTGCCATTTACTTGGGACCAAGCCTGGAATTTATTCCCACCTTTTGGTGCGTGTGTGTGTGTGTAAATATATTAACCCAACATATTTCCACCCTCCTAACACAAAACTTCTACACTGTTTCATACACATTTCCTAGCAACATCCCCTAAGACTAACACAAAAAGTCCTGACATTTAGAGTGTGCAGGTGCCAATGTGTTGGCTCTTTCAGATCTGGAAAGAACACTGATAAGCTGAGCAGTTGAGAACTGTGGAAGGAGGATAACACCTTAGGAAGGAAGGCAACATCTGGGCATAGGACCGCCTTGTCTTTGTGGAAAATGAGATGGGGCGGGGGGAGTCCCTTATCTCAATGAAATAAGGAAGAGTAACACATTGAAGTAATGGTAACCAACAAAACTACTTTCCAAGACAACAGGTTGTAGGTGGTTGTTGCTAGGGGTTTGAAGGTTGCTTGTCCCCCTCAAGCAGGAAAGCACTAAGGAGAGGTCCCATGCCAGTGCCATGATCAGGGCATCTGGGTATAGATGTGTTAGTCCCTTTAGAAATCGCTTAATGGTGGGATGTTGAAACTGCCAAGGTCACCAGTTGGGGAAAATGAGCCACAATGACTGCTAGGTGAACTTTCAGTAACGATGTCCTTGAAGTGCAGAAGATAAGAGCATATGTCCTTGGAGATCAATGCTAGGACAGCTAATTTCCATGTTCACATGAAGACAAGAAAGAGTATGGCCCTGGCAACCATACCTCATGCCATAACTCATGCCCTCGTCAGCTCTCGGTTGGACTACTGCAATGCACTCTACCTGGGGTTGCCTTTGACGAAGACTCAGAAGCTTCAGCTGGTTAAAAATGTCGCAGCCCAGCTGCTTATGGGCAGCAGAAAATACGATCATGTTTCACCTTTGTTGAGGTCACTGCATTGGTTGCCAGATCGCTTCCGGGTCCAATTTAAGGTTCTGGTTATCACCTATAAAATCCTTCAGGACCGCCTCTCCCGTCCAACTTTGACCCGCCCTGTGAAGTCGTCTCAGTTGGACCTTCTCAGAGTTCCGGGCCCAAGGGAGGTACGTGGGGCCCGGGCTCGTGGGAGGGCCTTCTCTGTTGCAGCCCCCTCTCTGAAGTGCCACTCTGCCTCCAAAGATCTGTAATGCCCCTCTCTTCTTATCCTTTAAGAAGCTCCTGAAAACTCTTTTCCCAGGCTTTTAGGTTTTAACGTGTGTGGCCGGGGGGGGGGTCTTTTTCTTTTTTTTTCTTTTTCTTTATCCCCTCTTCCCCCGCTTCTTCGTTCAATAAATTTGCTAAAGAAATAAATAAATGGGCCACTGTGAGGACCTGTTGGGCTTCCAGCAGAAAGGAGTCCATATCCTCCATGCTGTGAGACTCAGCCTGCGCACGTCTGGATGGAGAAGGCTCCCTGAATCTTGAATGAGGAGGTATGTGTGCTGGGGTGGTCCGAGGTAGCATTAGACTGATGTGAAGTAGATGGGTTAACCATGGTCTGTAAACCATGAGAAACTATGCTATGCACTGGTGTTTGTCCTGTTCTATTTTGATGAGGACTCGAGGGATCAGGGGGAAGAGGCAGGAAAAGCAACCGCTCCAGTCAAAAGAGAATGCATCCCCAAGAGACTGGTTGTTCTGCCCTGCTCATGAGCATTAGAGGCAGCAGGGATGGTTCTGGGCTGTGGCGAACAGGTCCACATCTGGGGTGCCCCAGTCTAGGAAGAGGGAATTCAGGACTGTGATATCTAGTTGCTACTCATGAGACTCCGGTTTGGATATGCTAGGGCATCTGTCTGTGTACTGGAGATGCCTCAGATGAGTACTGCTACAGGTGAGAGATGCACCAGTTCCAGTTGTCCATAACGAGAAGAAGCAACACTGTGGAACTCGTGCCCCCTTGCCGGCTTATATAGGCTTTCGTGGTGGTACTGGCATTCTGAATCATATCTGTGGAATTCCGCTATATAGGAAAGAAGGCTCTCAGAGCTTTGAAGACTGCCAGTAGTTCCAGGTAGTTTATGTGATGGTACAAGTCTGTCATATTATAGTGACCTTTGAGGTGTGGTCCGTTGAGGTGGGCTCCCCAGCCATGTTCTGATTAATCAGTAGACAGGACGTGTCAAGGTGGAGAGGAATGGCATCCCTACTGACAGAGGGAGTGAGTGTGTCTACCAGTTTATGGACTAGCGGATAGAGTGGGGCAAGCACAAGCAAAGGCACTGAGAGTCCGCCCATGGGTTCAAGTTGTGGAAAACCAGTGCTGGATGATTCAGGATCGGAGGAACACAGGATGGATGACATACAGAGTGAGTGGCATATAGCCCAGCAATTGTTGGATTATTCAAGCCATGTGGTTGTCCCTTTGTGTAACCCTCTCTACTAGTGATGTGAGGGTACATATTCTCTGTTGTGGGAGGTATATCTTGGTGTGGAAAGATATACCTGGAATAGAAGTCCTATGAATTCTGTGCGCCTGGTCAGAGTGAGGATGGATTTCTCGTAATTGACCTGCATGTCGAGGCATATCAAAAGCTTTATCAACCAGTTGTTTAGGGAGGGGAAGATCTGAATGCCCTGTTGCTGAAGGAAGGACACTATGGGTGTCATGCACTTCGTGAACACTCTGGGGGAAGAAGCGAGGCCAAAAGGCAAGGCTTTAAATTGATAGCTTTCTTCTCCAACTCTAAAGCGGAGGTACTTCCAGTGTTAAGGCCTTATGGTTAGATTGTAGTATGCACCTTGCAGGCCTATGAAGATGAACCACATCCCTCGCGGGAGAAGCATGAGGATGACAGGAACTGTGACCATTCAAAACCACTTGTAGGTGATGCTGTGGTTAAAGTCCCTGAGCTCAAAGATGGGACACAGGCATCCATTGTATTTGAGGTTGTTGAAATAGGGGGAATTGATGCCAGTGTTCCCTCTAAGGCATGTGCATGCTCACACGGTTTTTGATGTCCGCTCAGTTAAAGTTAGATCCCGCTCAGGTTGAATCAAGAAGGTCCCACACTGAATACATGTGCACACAAACTGCCTTGATACTGCCACCCACAGATTAAAAAAGAATAGAGAATACACTGGTAGAAGCCCCTCCCTGTGGTGTCAGGAACCTGTTCTATGGCATCCTTCTCCAGGAGGGAGATGACTTCGTCTTTCAGAGATAAAGAACGTGTGGAAATGAATTCTAAGGCAAAGCTGATCTGTATGATAGAGAGGACCCGGAATCCGAAGTAATGCCTTCCCATGCATGCGTGCCCCAACGTACATGGCATGCTGCTTGCAATATCCATAATGAATGTCTGGTCCAAAGATGGATATGCAAATCTATCCTGGAAGAAATGGGCAAGATAGCAAAGCGTCTCAGACAGGACAAACAAAACTACCTTCCCCTGTTTGTTCTTCTGCCATGTATTTCAGCTCTTTAGACAAAATACCTGAAGTGATGCTTAACATATAAGTGGCTGAATTCCCTTTCCCACTTGAAGTGCCTTACTTTGATTACTTTCTCATCAGGACTTTGATCATGCATCATTAAGTCAATTGGTGTTTGGCCACTGACTTCTGGAAATCAGAATCAAGAAAGGAAATCTGAATCGAAATATACCAAACTGAGAACTGGTATGGTCTACTCAATGCGTCTAGTGTCGTCAGTCGCAGCTTATGCCAAATGTTTAAGGCAGTTTGACAGCTATCATTGTAAATGCCTGTGGATATCTCTGATGAGCCAAATGCTGGATTAGAAAGATTATGATTACATTTTACGGTCTCAGACATACAAAGTCTAATAACTTAGACTGCTCTTTCAAAGGCAGTACTGAGTAATTTGACAAGGTGTGGAATAAAAAGCAAAGTACAAATCAAATTTCTAAACAATATTTTGGATGAAGTTACTGGAAAAGTGTGGTCAGTGATTTTGGTACGTTAGGCTGTGATCACAAAAATACTTAATTTGAAAATAAATTCCACTCAAAATAGTGCTACCTTCTTAAAAAAAAAAAAAACCCCAAAAAATTATCCTGGTTACAACTGGAATGCTAGACATACAAGCAAGCCTCATTATATGCAGACTCTATATCCATGGTTCCACATTTTTGTGGGTGTCTCTGTAGCCATCAAATGAGTTTGCGGTAACTGGAGAAGGACCTTCTCAGTTAACCTCAATGGGCGGGGGGGCTCGTAGTAAAGAAGACACTCTCTTAGATACCCAGGGCCTAAGCCGTTTAAGGCTTTATAAGTTATAACTAGCACTTTGTATTTTGTCCGGAAACCTATTGGCAGCCAGTGTAACTCCATCAGTAAAGGACTCAGAGACCAACCTGGCTGCCGCATTCTGAACCAACTGAAGTTTCCGAACTACATACAAAGGCAGCCCCACATAAAGCGCATTACAGAAGTCAAGTCTGGAGGTTACCAACAGATGTACCACTGTTTTGAGGTCATTGATCTCGAGAAACGTGCGCAGCTGGCATATCAGCCGGAGCAGATAGAAAGCACTCCTGGCTACCTCCTCAACCTGAGAAACCAGGGAGAGGTGTGAATCCAGAAGTACTCCCAGACTGCGGACCTTTTCCTTTTGGGGAAGTGTGACCCCATCTAGAACAGGCAGATCAAAATAATCTCTAGTGTTCTGACCCCACACAATAAGTAACTCTGTCTTATCTGGATTCAGCTTCAGTTTATTCTCCCTCATCCAGCCCATTGCTGCTTCCAGGCAGGCAATTAGGGAGGATATGCCATCTCCTGAAGAAGTTGACATGGAGAAGTAGATCTGGGTGTCATCAATGTACTGGTAACACCCAGCTCCAAATCCCTTGATGATCTCTCCCAGCGGTTTCATGTAGATGTTAAAAAGCATTGGAGAAAGTACGGAGCCTTGAGGGACACCATACTTAAGCTCAGATTTTGAAGTGCAACAATCTCCAATCGACACCATCTGGAATCTATCCGAGAGGTAGAGCGTAACCACTGTAAAACAGTGCCTCCCACCCCCAACAACCTCAAAAGTTCCAGAAGGATACTATGGTCGATAGTATCGAAAGCTGCCGAGAGATCCAAAAGGACCAACAGAGTCACACTTCCTCTGTCAATTGCCAACTGGAGATCATCCATCAGACCGACCAGGGCAGTCTCAACCCCATAGCCCACCCGAAAACCAGTTTGAAGTGGGTCTAGATAATCAGTTTTCTCCAAGACCACCTAGAGCTGAGAGGCCACCATCCTCTCAATTACCTTACCCTGCCATGGGAGATTGGAACAAGGCCTATAATTGCTCAACCCGGAGGGATCTAATGCAGGTTTCTTTAGAAGAGGTCTGATGATTGCCTTCTTAAGACAAGGAGGCATCCTGCCGTCCCTCAGAGTAGCTTTTATGATTTCCACCTGGCTAGCTTCAACAGCCTCCCCGCTAGATAGAACAAGCCATGTTGGACAAGGGTCAAAAGAACAAGTAGTAGGCCTCACCGCTCCAAACAGCTTGTCCACATCCTCAGGAGTCACAAACTAAAACCAATCCAGTTGAATCACATAAGAGGAGTTGTTGGGCACCTCCAGTTCAGACATCAAATTAACTGTGGGGTCTCCATCTAGATCAGCCCAAATCCGAGAGATTTTATCTGCGAAAAACTCTTTAAACACATTGCAGTGGGTAACGGATGACTCCAAATTCTGGTTCAAGGGAGGAGGAGTAGATACTAGTCTCCTCACAACCCTGGACAACTCCGCTGGACGTGAACTGGCAGAGGCAATAAGGACAGAAAAGAACTGCCTCTTTGCCGCACGTATTGCCTGAGCATAGATCTTTAGATGTGCTTCAAGTCATAATCTGTCAGATTTGAGTTGATTCTTTCTCCACTTGCGCTCCAGTCACCTACCTTGCTGCTTCAGCCCCCGTAGATCTTCTGTATACCAAAGGGCCAGTTTTGAAGCAGGTCGGAGGAGATGCTTGGGAGCAATCGTGTCTACTGCCGTGGTGAGCAAGTTGTTCCAATTCTCAACCAGGGCATCAACAAGATCACCAACAAAGCCAACATTGAATCCCTCCAAGGCTTCTTGGAATCTTACTGGATCCAATAACCTCTTCGGGCGGACCATTCTAATGGGCCCCTTGCCCCTGCAGAGATGGAAAGTGGTTGTAGGTCCATCCTTAACTAGATGGTGGTCCGCCCATGACAATGGGGAAATCACAGGAGTCCCCACCCATGGAACACCACCCTGATCAGAGTAAAAGCCCAAATCAAGCATGTGACATTCAGTGTGCGTCAGTCCAGAGACCACTTGGGATAGGCCCATAGTTGTCATGGCTGCTATGAACTCCTGTGCTGCCCCTGACAGATTGGTCCCAAAATGAACATGGGAGTCCCCCAGCACCAGGAATCTGGGAGACTCCAACGCTAGTTCCGCAACCAAGTCCGTGAGCTCAGTAAGGGATTCCGTTGGGCAGTGGAGCGATTGTTACACCAACAGAAGTCTTAATCTATCCCTGGTCCCCAAACTCAAGTACATACATAGAATATGATCCGATACCCTAACAGGGACCCTAGTATGGGAAATGTTATCTTTATAGACCACAGCCACTCTACCTCCCCTCCCACGTCCTCTCACCTGCTCCTCTACAGAATATCCTGGAGGAAGAAGCTGGGACCAGACTGGACCACTAGCCTCCCCCAACCAAGTCTCAGTAATACATACCAGGTCAGCCCCTTCATCCATGATCAACTCATGGATGAGTTCAGGTTTATTTTTGACTGACCTGGCATTACAGAGGAGTAGGGTAAGGCTATGTGAATTGTTGGCAGTGCTCCCCGAGGTCAAAGAGCTGGCATGACAGCCGGGAGACAGCTATTAAATTTCTGACTACCCTTCCCCTGGAACGGCCTGCTGACCTGCCCCACCACCACCAGGATAGCTGCCCCATAGTCAACAAAGGCACTCCCTATCCCCCCATCTCCAGACGAACCCAAACACATTACAACTTCAACCCAAGTCCAAAACAGCTTAAAACTAATTAAACAGAAGCCCTCTAGCCCTTGCCCCCATTCTCCCCCAAAGTGGCTCCCCCAAAGGGGTGGCCCCCTTTGGTGTCACCCCGCCTAAGGCATGCCTGCCACCACAAGGAGCCTTCCTATAAAGCCCAAAACTGAGCAGGTGACCCGAGGAACAGCTGAGTCACTCAGGGGCTGGTCCCAATCCTGCCCACACTTTCCACAGATGTTACCCTGACGCTGCAGCCCCACAGGGGAAGCAGAAGTGGGCAGGCAACAGCAGAAGGAACCCCAGCAACCACCTGGTCTCTCAACTCCAGGCAGCACCGGTGGGAAGTTGATGGACTCTCCATTTTCCTCTCTGCTGGGCTTCTGCCTTGTTACTCACCATTTTATTTCTTGTGGTAGTAGGGATGGAATGGTAGCCCTGCGAGTAATGAGGTTTGCCTGTATGCTTAATGTTCTTATAAGGGGATTAGACAAATTCTTGGAGTACAGGTCCATCAATAGCTACTAGTTTTGATGGCTACAAGCTACCTCCAGGTTCAGAGGCAGGATGCCACAAAACAACAATTGCAGGAGAGCAACAGTAGGAGAGGGGATGTGCTGCCTTCTCCTACTTGTGAGTTTAAGAGAGGCAGAGCGGTGGACCACTGTGGGAAACAGGATACTGAACTAGATAGGCCTTGAGCTTGATTTAGCAGGGCTCTTCCTATGTTCTTATGTAATTACTGTTTAATGATTTTCAGTCTAAAGACATATTTCACAAAGAGGCACTTCACACAATTAATGTGAAGCGCCTTATGGGGATCTGCGAGGAGAGTGGGATTAGCCCGCTCTCCCCGCAGACAATTGCCCACGGAGCCCTGGGCAGCCGGATCAGCCACCCACACGACTACCAGTTCCATCACAGAGCCAGTGGAAGTTGCAGGGATTGCAAGCAGCTCGGCCCCCAGAAGTCCCAGGATGCCCCGCGTGAGCTTGCAGGGCATTCTGGGGGGACTCCCGAGCCCGGGAGGCTTCTTGTAGCCTTCCAGCCAGGGGTCTACTCATGTGTCGCCGTGCACCACAGCAGCACACAAGCTGGGAAACAATGAGCACTCGCTATGTTAACCTCATCTAAGGAGCGGGGAAATTAGGTGGGCTAGCCACCTTGGAACTACCGGGCTCGCCCACAAGTCCGGTGGTTCCAATGATCCCCAGGAAGTGGGCTAGACTCCCTTACCCCACTTCCTGGTGATCGTCAGAATAGCTTCAATATGTTATTGATCAGGGATGTAGATATACACAAGATAGGTGAAGGAGATACACATATTATGTTGGAGCAATCCATTTCAATGCCACAGCCAAGCAAGCATTTAATTATCTCATTTTTAATTCTACAGGATTTTAAATTGCTTAACTTTACCTCAGTTGGAGTACATGTTAGTTAAAAGTGCATGCAGTGGGAAGTGCATGCAGTGGGAAATGCATAACTACTGATTTTTATTGTATCACCCACAAATAGTGGCCCCGCACACAGCACTACTATTATATGAATGCACAAACGAGAGAAGCATCGTGCCCACTGGCCCCACCCTACCTCCATAAAATATTCAAAATGTCAATATACAATGTCTGTTCAATATACATACAAAATGTACATGCAACTGGGAACCCTACAAAATACAGAGGGCATGATAACATGGTGAGAGCCTATGCATGTGCATTTGTATTCTAATCCTATATATTCACATTTGCTTGTCAGCCTATGACATTCTGATTGGCCTTAGAACAACGGTACATCCCTAGTAGTATTCCCTTAGTAGTGTCCCCTTTCCAGCCTGGATGTAATCCTCTCCACAACCATCCACCTCCAAAAAGAGTATGGAGCAGGTCCAGTCAGGAGATATCAAGCCATAAACTCATCCAAGGGACCTGTGGAGAGGGACTAATTTGTGACAGTGAAGAAAGTTCCAAGTACACCAACTAGACACTTTTCAGACCATTCTAGGTCCCATCCAACCTATGTGAACTCTCAAGTGGAGACAAAAACTGCTTCCCCTACCAAAATGAACCCAGACCCTGTTCAAATATAGCCTGTTGCTATTATTAATGATTAGAAAGTATTCCTATGGGTTTAAAATGACTTTGGGGCAGTGCAAAGATAATAAACATCACCCCTTAAGTGATTGGGGGAGGGCTGCAGTTGCACACGGTTCTATCATGCACTCAGATTTCCCCCCGTCAGCTTGAGCTATGGGTAAGACCTAAGCACTGATCCTGTATCACTTTTAGCCAGGAATTTTTTAAAAATTGTTAGATTTAAATCCTATTGTCTGGTGGGGCTTCCAGTAATCTCTGATCTAAGGGCCAGGGCCAGAGCTGTTTTTGTCAAATATACAACATCAGGCAGTTCAAGTCAATTAAATGATCGGGAGTTTTAATCAAATTCAAGCCCTGGTTTCAAATTAAGCACTTAATTAATTAATTTAAAAGCTTAATTAATCATTAGTATTTATTATGATTAACATTAGTATCAACTTTAACCACTTAATGATAGTCAAGACCAGGAATTCATATGTGAAAGGGAAACAAGATGCAGTCAGTTCCTGATTCCTTAACCACTATTAAAGCTTAGGGAACATACCTATACTAGTCCAAAGTGAGTACTAAAGGCCAACTTATACATAGTGGTTTATTTTTTCTCTTATGTGTAAGAATTCCTGGACAGAAACATCAACCAGGATGCAAAATCCTTGCAGAAAAATCCCAGGACCATAGGCTAGATTCCTGGCTGCTCCATCTTTCTTTGAAATGCACATAAATTCTATATTCTACACTAATTCTTTTCACATTGGTTATTCCACAACCATCCTCCCAGGGTAGGAAAAATACTGTATCGAAATCAATCTGCAACTATGCTGAAAAGCTGGACAGCGCATTTAAATGGACACTCATGTAATATAACAACTGAAATACAGCCTATTCACAAAAAAGGGGGGAAAATAAGGAATGGGCACCTCAGTTTTCTGCACTCTTACTAGTTTTAAAAAGGAGAGAGAGAGAGAGAGAGAGAGAGAGAGAGAGAGACAGAGACAGAGAGACAGAGAGAGAGAGAGAACACGAAACAAGCAGTATATGCTTCTATCTGGAGGCACCAAGCCCAACACTATTTCAGAGAGGCCACAACAGGGATAGCACGTACTTAAGGAAAAACCGCTTATCTGATGGGTTATCCATAAACAAATATATAATCACCTATGGCAGTGACCACCAACTAATTCATATTTCATCTTTACAGATAACAAATATTTATGATTTATGTATCAGTATATGCCTGATACATATGTACATATGGATGTGCAATTATATATTGATTAGTTTAGCTTTTAGCATAACATATGAATGTATTGAATTTCTCTAGAGTAAGACATATTTTTTTAAAAAATGTATACCAATAGACCATCAGCATTATGAGTGAATTTATTTTCCCCAGCAGTGCTAAAGATATGCAAAATTTTCATTTTTTCCCAGAGTTGCCTAGCAAATGATTAACACCACCTCTGCTCATTATCTTGCTTAACAAAACTTCTCTAAAAACAAATAAATCAAAAATGCCTCCAATGTTCCTGAATAAATAAATTACAGACCTGTTTCATGGCAGCAATGATATTTTAAAAAGCTTGTGCAAGCTCATTGTACAATTTTATTACAAAACTGCAATTTATAACAAAATTGTCTGCTTCTTCATTCTCTCCTCTATATGTTTAAGTAGCTGGAGCAGGTCTGGAAGCTCTAAAAAGCAACTTATCAAAAGATGTTAACTCTCTGTCCCAATAAGTTGCAGTCATCGCTAATTAGAAGCTGGTTCACACTGTAAAATTGCTCTATGAGCCGTGTCTTCTCCCTGCTCCCATCCCAAGGTTCTAATGAAATGTGTAGGATGAAGACAGTCAATAGAAATAGTCACTGTTTGGCTGGAGATAAATATTTTCATAATGATTAGTAGGGAAAAAGAACTATTTATTTCTTATTAAAAGGACACCTTTCTTGCTGTTCTTAAGCAGAACTAACTAACTTCACTGATTTCAATACAGGTACTGCAAATTGCTGTAAGTGGTCGGGGCTCATTTGAAGCATGTGGCAAAATATTCAATATTGTCCTTTCTCAATGGATTGCTCTCATTCAACTTACATCACCCATAATGAGTCTAAAGTTGCAATATTTTACTCTAACCTTGCAACAACAGACATCCAGAATAATGCTGAGCATGCTGAACTTTAAAAGGGCAATTTTCACCAATCCACCCTTCCCTCTGCCTCCCTCTGTGCAACCTTATTTATTTATTCATTCATTCATTCCTATAACGCCCTTCCAAAAATGGCTCAGGGCAGTTTACACAGAGAAATAATAAATAAATAAAATGGATCCCTGTCCCCAAAGGGCTCACAATCTAAAAAGAAACATAGGATAGACACCAGCAACTATCACTGGAAGTACTGTGCTGGGGGTGGACAGGTACTCTCCCCCTGCTAAATAAAGAGAATCACCACGTTAAAAAGTGCCTCTTTGCCAAGTTAGCAGGGGCTATAAGTCCCTGATGGCTAGAGATGATCAGTAAAAATTAACTCTTCCCTGTTGTGTATGTGAAACTTTTTTTACACTGTTATTCTGGATGTCCATCACTGTCTTTATATAAGGTATACTGGTAAAGCTATTGTGGTGCGTTATCAGTACTAGGTCTGGATGCGGAACAAGATTTAAAATATGTTACAGGATAATAACTCTGTGAGACCACTCAGCTAGCATTAGTTTGGTCAAGGAGGCTTTAGTACTTTAGAATAGGGATGTGCACAGAAAGACAGGTTGCTTACCTGTAACTTATGATCTGGAGGTGATCAGTTGTCAGTCATGAGAAATGGGTTACTATGCCTGCGCAGGGACCTCACAGATGGATTAACTAGCTCCTCTCTGGCACCCCTCCCTGCCATGCACGTGCTCCCTGCCTTGCTTTTCTTGGCAGCTGGGCACCATTTTATCTCAGTTTCTTGGAGACTCGTCTGATGATAGCTTACCCACACAGCATGGGCTTCATTGATCAAGCAGGTAAGTCAGTCTTGTGTTGAAAATGCTGCAGTGGGGAGCTACGGGTGGGTCTCATGACTGACAATAGATTACCTCCAGATCATAAGTTACAGGTAAGCAACCTGTCTATCTGGAAGTGATCTGTTGTCATCATGAGAAATGGGTGACTAGCTAGCTTTCATCATGAGAAATGGGTGCAGCCCTTTCACCCACTATTGGAGAACCCATTTGAGTACTTCTCTCTCAAAGTTGGCTTCCGCAGCCAAACATCAGTCAACAGCATAATGTTTGATGAAAGGCAGTTGTGACAACCAGATAGTTGCAGCACAGATGTCTTTAAAGCGAAGGCCAGATAAATGTGTAGCGGAAGCAGCATACGTTCTCGTGGAGTGTGCTTTGATGAGTCTGGGAGGTTGTTGATTCTGTAACTTGTACGTCAGGAAAATGAGCTCCACCAGTGGGAAAGCCTCTGTATGGAAACAGAAAGACCTTTATTCTTGACTTTAAAAAAAGACAAAGAGCATCTTCGTCCGCCTAATATTTGCCATACGTTTCAGGTAGTAGAAGAGACAACGTTGTACATCAAGGGAATGTAAGGCCTTGTCCAAGCAAAACTCAGGATTTTGAAAGAAGGAGGGAAGAACGATATTCTGATTCAAGTGGAAGTCCGTTACCACTTTAGGCAGGAAAGCCAAGTCAGTACACATCACGACCTTGTTAGGATAGAATTTTGTATATGGCACCTCTGCATGCAAGGCAGTCAATTCACTTACATGCCTGGCATTAGTAATCAATATCAAAAGGGCAGTTTTGAGCATTAGGTATCGTAGAGTGACTTCATGAAGAGGCTCAAAGGGAGTTTCCATTAGGGAGGCTAGAACCAGGGAGAGACTCAATTTTTCCGTAGGGGCATGAACGGTGGGGTGGTCAAGATTATTAACACCCCTGAAAAATGTCTTACACATCGGGTGCAAGAACACAGAGAGACCTTGCCAGCCGGCATGCTTAGACGAAACAGCGGCAAGGTGGACCCGAAGGGACATATTAGCTAAGCCAGCATCCTTCAGGCTAGTGAGATACAGGAGGACCTGAGTAGGAGAAGCTTTCAGTGGGCAAAAGCCATGGTCCTTTGCATACACCATGAAATGCTTTCACTTACTCGCGTAACTCTTTCAAGTGGAAGCTCTTCTAGAGGAGAACTATATTCTTCAATAGCCAACTTTCCAGGCCATGAGCCACAAGGTTCGTAGAGACAAGTGCAAGATTTTTCCCGTGTCTCTCGACAGCAAGTCCGGTTCCAGAGATAGGTGAGAGAAGTTGCCGTCTGTCAGTCTGAGTAGCGACACAAACCAAGTTTGGTGCGGCCAACGAGGTGCCATTAAGATGTATTGTGCATTGTCGCGTATCAGCTTGCCGACTACCCTGTTGAGCAAGGCTAAAGGGGGAAACAGGTAAAGTAGGTTCCCCCCCCCCCCGATGTTGAAAAGTATCCCCTAGGGAGGCATGTCCAGGGCCCACTCTGGAACAGTATTGTGAAATTGCTCATTGCCGAAGCAAAGACATCTATGCGAGGAAGACCCCACTTCTGTACAAGACGGTCCAGGCAGGGTTGTTTCAATTTCCATTTGTGATGTTGCTGGCCTTCTAAGGTCCTGCTGAGATCGTCGGCCAAGACATTCTGCAGTCCCTTGATGTGAAGAGCCGTCACGAAGACATTTCTGGAGATGCACCAAGTCCATAGCTGGGAACTTAGAGTGCAGAGAGATCGAGACACTGCACCACCCCGCCGATGGTTCACATAGGCTATCGCCATAGAATTGTCCATCAGTAACTGCACAATCAAATTTTGAAGCAAGGGGGCAAAAGACTTGAAAGCCAAATAAACAGCCATCAACTCCAAAAAGTTGATGTCCATGCAGCGCTGGTGCACCATCCAAAGATCTTGTACGCAGTCATTGCCGCAATGGGCTCCCCAACCCACGAGGGACACATCAGAAGTGACACAGAGTGATGGAGTTGGAGTGATGAAGGGAACACCACCCAGAAGGTTCTCTCCATTCTTCCATCAAGTTAGGGATTTCAATATCCATGGAGAAATGTCCAGGAGCATTCCCTGGCCATCGATATTTGGCCAGAAGACCTGTAGGTACCATAGCTGAAGGGGCCGCATCCATAAGAGGGTGTAGAGAGCTGTGGATTTGCATTAGGCCATGAGACCCAGTAATCTCTGGACACAATCAGCACGTTGGTGAGGGTCGTGTTCGAAGTGACTGAAATCCGTCAAAACCTGTCCAGAGGGAGGTAGGCCCGTTTCGTTTGAGTATCCAATTGGGCACCTATGAAGTTTATAATCTGAACTTGCTGAAGTCCGGACATGGCCCAATTGACTTGGATCCCCAAGTCGTGCAGGAGACGAAGCGTGAACTGGATATGGAATTCCAATCTCCATTTGTCTCTGTGCGCTAAGAGCCAATCGTTGAGGAACAGGAAGACAGTGATTCCTCGAGTCCTCAAGTAGGCAACAATCACAGACATACATTTTGTAAAAACTCTAGGTGCCGTTGATAACCTGAAGGGTAGTACCCTGTATTGGAATGCTAAACTTCGTATAGCAACCTGAGGAATTTGCAGTGATTGCTCTGGATCTCGATATGAAAATACACGTCCTTGAGATCTAACATGGCAAGCCACTCCTCCTTGTCCAGGAGTGGAAGAATTCCCTGTAACTTTGTCATACAGAATTTTCGTGTATCCACATATTGGTTCAGGTCAACGAGATCCATAATGGATCTGATTCCCCCGTCCTTCTTGGGGACAAGGAAATAATGGTAATAAAATCCCTGCACGCCATCTGTCCACTGCACCAGGACTACTGAACCCTTCTCCAACAAGGCATGTATTTCTTGCCACAAAGCTGCAGTTGGAGGGGTGGACTTGATGCCTCGAAACTTGGCAAAGTTTTGAACTCGACTGCATAGCCAGAGTTGATGATTCGAAGAACCCACTGGTCCGATGTTATCTGGTGCCATGCTGAGGCATGACTGTCTAGGCTGATGATGTTGGGTGGCAAAGGAGTTGGAATCGAGAGTATGCCATAAGCGGCCAGTGGAGTGGTGTTCAAGGCGTCAGCCAGCAATGATGGTGCAAGTGGTGGACAGTCTCTCAGATCAAAGAGACTGCTTGGAGCTGTTCTTGGTGGTACAAGGACCTTGATTCTTGGTACGTTGACCGTAACTTTTCTTATGGTAGGGTTTAAAGGGCTTTCAATAGTCCTTTCGGTCCTGATATTTAAAACCACATTGGGTACATCATCATCAGCATTGAACTCAGTATTCAAACCAGGAGTGAGGAATCCCTGGAACACAGAACCCAAAGGGGTAGTCATGGCGGAGTCCAAAGCACTTAACAGAGACTTGGCAGTACCCTCATTTAATAAGGCATTGTCTGCAGTATCAAAGAGCATAAGAGGTTATTTCAAGGGTGTCCTCGCAGGCGAGAGAGACAGCTGTTTATGCAGAGAAGATGGATTAGCAAGGTGTGGGATGCCTGCGTCAGTATCGACCGTCGACACAGAGGAAATCAAGCGGAAAACTGAAGTAGTCGGAATCAAGAAAACAAGCGTCAACATCGATGCCGAGACAGTTGTTGTCAAGATATATGGGATGGTCGGAAGCACTGAATATGATGGCATCGAAAGAGGCATGAAAAGACCAGCTCCTGTATCAGTAGAAGGTGGTTTCGACAGGCTCGACGATGGCACCGACGGTCGATATTGGACTGTCAATGGAGAGGGGGTCCTTGGCCTCGAAGAATGAGCCGACTTCGGTTTATGCTTTTTTGGAGGTGGCAAGTCGCTATCGGAGGTCACATGATGCCGTTTGCGCTTCTTATGCCCGTGGTCAGAAGACCTGGGCTTCTTGAAGACAATCTCGAGATTATCCCACAGGGTTTGAGACTGTGCGCACACAGACCCCGGGGCAGACATCGAAAGAGGGCCTGTCAACATCTATGTCGACACCAAGAGCGATGTCGATTCCGGCCTCGGTGTTGGTGGACACAGCGCATCTCCGTAGAGAGTGGTTCTGAAGTGCAAAGAGTGATTCTTCAGCGTTTGCTTCAAAAAGGATCTGCAAATCCTACAAAAAACAGGGACATGTTGCTCTCCCAAACAAAGTAAACATAGTTCATGTTCATCAGTTGAGGGAAGTTTCACCCAACATGGAGAACAATGCTTAAATGTCATTTTCTTTCTCTCAGCCATGACTTTTCCGATGGCAAAGCCATGGATGGGAGTCGTCAAGTCCAAATCAAGGACCCAAGAATAGTCAACTTAAAGTCTGAAGTCAAAGTACCGAAAGTTCAAATATCTGAGAATGAAGTCCAAGGGAAAGTCGAAGAATAGTCAAGGTCACAATTTGAGTTAGCACTAGAAAATCTGTCTGAAGTAACACTTTCTTTTCTAAAACTGAGGAGCAATGAACCAGAGGTCTCAACGCATCAGCAGTCGAAAAGAAACTGAGACAAAATGGCGCCCGGCTGCCAAGAAAAGCAAGGCACAAAGCATGTGCACAGCAGGGAGGGGCACCAGAGAGGAGCTAGTTAATCCATCCGTGAGGTTCCTACACAGGCACAGTAACCCATTTCTCATGATGACAACGGATCACTTCCAGATCCAGGTTTCCCATTTCAGCTCAAATCCAGAATGGATTCGACCTGCCCCAGGCACTTCGGGCTCAATCGAGCCAGGGCTAGTTCCACTCCAGCCATTGAGACAGCTAGAAGGGTATACTTGTAAAGGGGAATCTGGTGAGGAGTCCCCTTTACAAGTAACTGGCTTTTCTTAAAGTAAATGTGGTGCAAAAGTAAATGCAAAAGAAAAGATAGCTTTTACCTTTAAATTAAGGCAGTGGCAGGGATGACAGCAGGGGCTCTTCCAACACCCCCCACACACACCCAAATGACAAGCTGTGGCCTGGTTCGGGCCTCTGTGCATGTGGGGCCATTAGAGTGATTTCCATGTGTAAACAGAGGCCATTTGCTTCACCATGCAAATTTTCATGGTGATGCAAATGCCCTCTTGCATGCACAGAGGCCCAAACCAGCCACAGTCTGCCTGGTCTGTCATTTGGGAGGCCAGCAGGGGAGTTGGAGGAGCCCCCACCACCGCCATCCTTGCCACCTTATTTTTAAAGTAAAAACTACCTTTTTTTTTTTTTTGGTAATCCCCCCCCCCAACGCATTTACTTTAAGGAAAGCCCTTTGCTTGTAAAGGAGATCCTCACCAGATTCCCCTTATACACCTCAAGCCAGCCCACAAGCTGGCTCTTCAAGCCTGGCCCAACTCAACTCAAGCTCGGACTGGTTTCGTTTTTTATAGGGCCAGGCTAGCTCAAGTACGAGGCTTCAAACCGAGCCAGCTCAAACTTGAAGAAATAAAAGTGTTCTGGCTCCTCTTCATTAATTGCTGACTGCCCACCTGGGAACTGGTACTCTGGCCTATTTTTCAAATATGCTGGACTATTGAAGCTCATACTGAAAAAGCTGGCATACTGAAATCTGGATTAAATGAAGATTCTGGATTTAAATAAATGGAAAATCTAATATCTTGCTGTGAATTATAAAAACTCTGGCAGAGAGACAAACTCAGGCTAAAACCCTAGAATGTGGCCTCTAAGCAAGCAAGAGACAAATGGTTTGACACCAATTCGCCACAGTCCTTGAAGAAATGACAGCTCATGCAACAGGTGTAAGGAAGAAGAAACTGGAAGTCCATTCTTATCTGTGGCTTGTCAAAGTGGATATGTGGTTCTCGGCACCTTATCAAGGGAAGAAAAGGAATTACCAGGCCCAATGGTGGCAGTTAAATGGGGGGTGTAAAAAAAGCTCTGTCAAAATTTGGAGGATAGATGATTGGTGGGTCTGGGTCATCATGATCAAAGAAGAATATTAAATTTCAATATTTATGGGAAGAGGGGAACCCAAGGAGCCAATAAAAATCCTGGGTGCAACAGGTGGGAACCAATCAAAAGTCTGAAAAGCCAGCACAGAGAGAGAGAGAGAGAGAGAGAGAGAGAGTGTCTTTTGGGGCAGGTACAAAAAAGAGGCCAGGGGTATAAAAAGGAGGCTAGGACAGCAGGAAGATAGGAAGGAGATTGTTCTCTACTTCTTCCAACAGAGATATGTGTTACTCTTCTTCCTTGTACATCTTCCCTCTTCTTCCCACTTGAATCTTTTCTCCCTCTGTTCAAGATGCATCTCTCAGAAACTATTTTCTTTCTCTCCCATTCTCACTGTCACAATAATAATCTATATATTTATTTCTCCCAGGTGTACCTGTCACTAATCCCATGTGTGGCAGCTCTTGTGAGGACAGCTGCCTGGGGAATAGCAACGGGGAGACAATGGCAGCGGCTGGCCAGGCTGAGTCGGCTGCCAGGAACAGGAGGTGGCTGCTTATTGCCATTCTATATGCCTCGAGTCTTTGAATAAAACTTTAAAAGTTGTAGTCTTTGGGTTTTGAGGTCTGATCATACAAAAAGCCTACTGAGGCACCAAAAAAAAAGAAAAAAAACCACAAAAAGGAATCAAATTTTCAAGAGTCACATCTGAACCCAAGTTTAGGTATCCAGGCTGACCACCTAGGAATATCTGAAACTAGTTAAGCAATAGGGAAAGTGTGGGAATGTACTCATGGGACTATTAAAATATAATTTATGGTTTTTTTCTTTGCTGAGCAGATTTTTAAAGAAGTTATGAAATTCTAACTTATTGAATAGTCACTTGCAGGTACCCTGAACGTTCCTTTTTCCTAAAAGGAAAAATGAGTTTGGAATTTTCCAAGACTAAGAGAATATTTTCCTCATACAATGCAAGAAACTCAGGCTCATATCTTCGAACATCTATGAAACTCACTGGTTGGCCATGAGTATGCCAACTTCTATTGGTCTAGCCTACAGAAGAGTTGTTGAAGGTCAAATGCTGCTGTATGATTTTGGAGTGAAATAGGGACAACATTACAACAAAGTAATTTTTTTTTTTTTAAGGAACGTACCACCACTCTAAAAATGTATTGTTTTGATGCTCACCATCATTAGCTAAATATTTGTGCACAACAGAAAAAACTCAGTTCTGAAAATATAGTCTGAGATCACAAGCTTACAATATGGAATAGATTAGAGGAGAAATTTCCATCTTAAATGGAACAATGAAAACTGTGTGTGTCATCAAATGAAAGCATTTACATGGTCCAGTTTTATGTAATAAGCATATCCTGCTTGGAAAATAAGTTCAGAAAGACTGTTTCCCCCACCTGCCCAAAAGAGAAGTACTGAGAAGCATTTTTGCTATCTCACCCCAACAACCTTTTATTGGGATGCACATCCCAATAAAAATCAAACCATTATCTCTTGAGAAGTCCCAACAGATTTTTCTTAGCACTGAAAAAAATACACACACGCAAATTAAGGTGACTGAAATATGCTTTCAGCTAACAGAGTAATACAGTAGCGATTCATCACCTGAAGTCATAAAACACTAGGTCTTGTCCTTAGCATATTCTAATGAAGCCTATCATGCAAATGAGAGTGACCTTTACTGTGCATTCTGCAAGTTCACATTTATGCAAGGAGTATATATAGTTTGCCAATACAAACTAGCCAAAGACTGCGTAATTACAGTAATCAATTAGTAGTTAGTGTCTCTATGCTCATTTGCGGCTAATGTCAACTAAGCCATTTCAAAGAGAACTACCCCTGACAGCATCTATTTTTTGTGGTGGTGTTGGTAGTGGTTTTGCAATAGGAAAACAAGCTACAAGTCAAACTTTTTTCAGATGGAATCATACTGGTTCCTGCAAACTGTCGTTTTCCAAGGTTCCACAGAAAAAGTTTTAATTTGTGGAGGATTTCCTTAATAAAGTTACATATCCTTGAAATGGCATTCAAGTTTTCTGCCTACAAAATTAAACATTAATATTTAAATATTTAAATGAAGTATACTCTCCTGTGCAGCAGTTCAGAGCAAGTGCAGAAGACATGGTAAAACCTGGGTTCTCTTTTCAACAGATGAGTAAGCAGGCCATAGCCTTTGCTCAGTAACAGTCTATTTTGTAGACAGTTATGGATAGGAAACATTACTGAAGCTGGTAATTAAAGTAAAAACTAACACTATCTCAGAGAAGGGGAATTTTGTACAGAAATGCCATTTATCATGGCTTACAGATCCCCACAACTGAAATGAATTATCTTCTTAGGACATATCTATTTTATGATCCTATGATTACAAAGCTAAAATGAGGGCCACTTGCTGATTTTAATTTCATAATCTATTATTTACAAGGCAAATGTATAATAAGTATTCACAAATATTACTTGCATATAAACTGCTAGCAGATCAAGGTGAAACTGAAATTTTGATAGGACCAGCATGTCATTTGGGACAATTTCTTGCACATGGGAAGGTATTTTTCATTAGAAGGAGATTAAGGATCAGATCCTTGTATAGGGAGAAGTTAATTCCCTACACATAAATAAAAATGAAAATTACAGAAGCAAGTTGTAAGTGATTCATGGGTGACTTCTGGTGTGGTACAGAGTATGGTAAGTAATTTGATTCACAAAATATGGGTTTTGGACCTCTCAATGCTTTTCTTGAGCTACTCTAGCCTCACTTTTCTCTACCTAGACACAATGAGTTCTTATTTTTACCACTTCCAGGAAACCTGCTGAACATTGTCCCTGCCATGTTAAACAGAAGAAGTGACCAGGACGTAAGGGGCCATTTATTTAAAATATCTATACCCTGCCCCTCCAGTGCACTACTACTTGGGGAGGCTCACAACAATACATTGTGATGTTTAAGACAAACATCCACTGTGTGATAGCCCATATAGGATCTACAAAAACTGAATAGCATGTGTTCTATTCAGCCCCTTCCTCTGGAGACTGTAAATAGGCCAGTTTCTTCCCCAGCCTAAAACTATTAAGACAAATTCTTGGTGGACAGGACTATCAGCATCTAAAATCCATGATACTGAAAGCAGTCTCCAAATTCAGAGGTGATGTGCCTCAAAATAAAAGAAATTGGTAATAAATGACACAGAAAGGCTATTCCCTTCTTGCCCAGCTGCTTGTAAGCTTTGCACAAACACTTAGCTGGCCTCTTCAGGAAGCAATGATGGACATGTAGACTTGTATTCTGACAATAAGGCCAACCCAAAGCTGGGATGGAGCAATATCAGACAGCATCCAGTGCTGGATCTACCAAGGACTGGTAGTTGGGAGCAAGGGTTTTTCTTTCTTGTTGTGCCTTCTGGACTATATGTTCATGTGGAATTTGATGCACATGTAAAGCATTTCTCAGTATACCACATCCTAAGGAAGAATATATTAATTCCTTAAAATGTGGGAACATGTGTTATGAAATCACCACATCAGCAACCATTTTCAATCTAAATGAGTATATGTACAGAAGTACTGGTGATACATGTAGACAATTACGAAATTTGTTTTTAAAAAACCAGCGCAGACGCATGCACCACTCATCAGATAATTGCACTGTATAAAACACTGCCAAGACAAGGATGTACAAATGTGTCAGAAGACTGGATTGTTCATTTTTCTGCATGGACAGACCTCCACAAACAGATACTAGCATAGGAATGTCATCAACAAATAAAAGACAGAATAGATTGAACATCTTTGAACATAGGAAGCTGCCTTCTACCGAGTCAGACCACTGGTCCATCTAACTCAGTATTGTCTACACAGTTTCTCCAAAGTTGTAGGCAGGAACATCTCTCAGCCCTGTCTTGGAAATGCCAGAGAGGAAACTTGGGACCTTCTGCATGCTCTTCCCAGAGTGGCTCCAACCCCTAAGGGGAATATCTTACAGTGCTCACACATGTAATCCCTCATTCAAATGCAAACCAGAGCAGACCCTGTTTAGCAAAGGGGATAATTCATGCTTGCTACCACAAGACCAGCTCTCCTTGCCTGTGGACTTCCTAGAGGCATCTGGTGGGCCACTTTGTGAAACAGTTTGATGAACTAGATATGCCTTGGGCCTGATCCAGCAGGACTGTTCTTATGGTTATTGGTCAAGTTTACATATTTTTCTATTACTACTAGGATATCTACAGTATATATATAATATTTTTCATGTTATAGGCTGAAGTACATTAATTATATCTATTTTTAGAACTATTTTTATTCTGAGGGTGCTCCAGTACATCAACCCTACACATGTGGTTCTGTGGAACCAACACTGCTTCCAGTACTCTGACAAACCAGTCATTTTAAGTTACAGTTTCACCCATTCCAGTGGCATAGCAACGTTGGCAGCAGCTCACGTTCTAAACAGCCATGCCACAAGCCCCATTGCTTCCCCCATGGTGACCTCCTCGGTGGATCACCTCTCTTGACATTACTGCAAGACGGTGGGGGTGGGAGAAAGGCAACAGGTGAGAAGTCCCTGGCGGTGAGTGGTCTATGTTCCTAAATTGTGTACACTCAATTGAAACTCTGCCCATCACCATTTATGTTGATAAGGTTTTCACTGAAGAGGGCAACCAAGATGATCAGGGGCCTAGAGCACCTTTCTTATGAGGCAAGCCTACAACACTTGGGGCTGTTTAGTTTAGAAAAAAAGATGACTGCAGGGAGACATGATAGAGGTCTATAAAATCATGCATGGTGTGGAGAAAGTGGATAGAGAGAAATTCTTCTCCCTCTCACATTACACTAGAACCAGGGGTCATCCCATGAAACTGATGGCCAGGAAATCTAGGACCAACAAATGGAAGTATTTTTTCACACAACGCATAATCAACTTGTGGAATTCTCTGCCACAAGATGTGGTGACAGCCAACAACCTGGATGGCTTTAAGAAGGGTTTGGATAACTTCATGGAGGAGAGGTCTATCAATGGCTACTAGTCGGAGGGCTGTGGGACACCTCCAGCCTCAAAGGCAAGATTCCTCTGAGTACCAGTTGCAGGGGAGTAACATCAGGAGAGAGGGCATGCCCTCAACTCCTGTCTGTGGCTTCCAGCAGCATCTGGTGGGCCTCTGTGTGAAACAGGATGCTGGACTAGATGGGCCTTGGGCCTGATCCAGCAGGGCTGTTCTTATGTACTGCACAGGTACTCATTTCTACAGCACTCTGCAAAGTGTGTTAAAAAATAGAACTGAGATATACTTACTTCTCCTTCATACATGTTTTAAAATGTGAACAGACATATACATGGTGAGAGTTGCAAGAGTTATATAAAATTCATAGGCCAAATTTTGCTTTCATGATCTGAATAGCATGAAATTTAGTTTAAAATTTCACTTTCTAACATACCAGGGTAGCCTAGAGATATTATAATGAGAGGATGAAAGCAAACACAGAAGCAAGTATGGCCGGCATGACAAACATTTTTGTTGTACTGGCTGCAGGAGAAGCAACAATAAGTCTTGATAAAGTCTATAACTGGTTTTATGGCAGGCTGACATTTCCCCACAGTCAAATGACCTTGGTCACTGAAACCTGGCTTTGCAACAGCAGAAAAACAGTGTGAACAATCTTACTCAAGAGAGCATATTTTAAATGTGTTTCTAAAGCAACTATAAACAGTTAAAATTAACCTACATTTATATACTTTCTCACCAATTACTCTTAGGCTAGAAGGCCCAAATTTGCCTGTCAAGTGGGGTAGAGAGGTTTGTGTCCACGTGCAAAAGAGCGAAAGAGAGAGAAAGATTTGTATCCCCACCCTTTCTCCTATTAAAAACATCTTTCTCGGACGATAGGACACTCAAAAGGTTAAAAAAAAATTAAAACATTGTTTCCATGGCGATATTCGGGGGGGGGGGAGAGCAATCAAGCAGCAATAAGTGGAGTGACATTGAAGATTTATTGGTTTACTTCTGCATAGTGCTGGAACCAGTCACCTCACGCAGCGTCAAACACGTACAACTTGTCGATACTGACACAGAGCCAAACAGCAGGAGGATAGCTCTTTTCGTTCTTGTCAAGCCGCACACTGATGGGGGCCTCTGACAGTTACTGAGAGGGGACAACAGGGAACAAGATGAGCAAAGAGGGGGGGAAATAACCAGCATATTTGAAAGGCCTAAGGCTCCTTGCAGATAACGTCAAAGAGGCAATGGGCAAGGCCTTATGGAGCAGTCATCTGACTCATATCAAAGAAAAGGCTAACGTGAAATGCTTCAGAAAGCAGAAGACTAACTGATCATTGCTGATATACCACAGGATGATGCCTTTATGATAAACATTCACGACAACTTGTGACCAGAGCGCTGTTACAACACTAATTGTCCATGAAAGCTGACCTGCAGCAAAGCAGCAGAGTTCAGTTTCGATAGGCCTGGCTCAAGAGTATAAACATGATTGCACACGACAGAAGACATCCACGCATCAAAAATCTCTGAAAAAGTCTGACATGAGCATAGATCTCAACAGTGTCTTGTTTAGAAACATGCAAAGCTAATCTTTCCCTAAAAACCTTCCTAGGTTAAAACAAACTGGATACAGCCTATTAGCCTATATTTTTCCATGATGCATAAGCTGTACACATACGCACATACCTGCATTGTAAAAAATAGAACTTTGATTGTGCAACCAAATACACATCCCTGGCTCCAATTCAAATCCACCTTTCTCTAATCAGGTGTGAAAAAGGGTCTCATACTCCTTCATTCCAGCACGTGAGTCGTTTGACTTGCTCTCTGCTGTAGGAAGCTTCATGTTCTGCATTTTGAGAAGGCATAAAACTGTCCCCTTTTTAGATTTTTCTATCAATCAGAATTTATTGACCAGATTGTTTACTAAATGTAAACAATATATCCGTTATGGAAGTGTTGCTACCATGTTGATATTTCTGAGATAAGTGACACACTAGATTTGATTATATTTCACGTGTCTGTTCCTTTCATGAACAGAGTAGGGTTTACCTTTTCCACCAAAAGAGAACTGAATGCACCCAGCTTAGCTCCTCACCTCTGTCGCTTCAGGTTTTTTCCTTCCACCTCAACTTCAATACCAGAAAGTGAGTCAGGTTGGATAGAAAAAAAAATGAAGAAATGTACTAGGAAGAGCTAAAGTGGGTAAAGCGAGAATGTTGAGCTTTTCTCATCCATACATCTTTTTGATAGACCCACCACTATTCACTTTATAAGGGAACATGGCAAATCAAAACAATAAGCATGGCTGCCCCTATATTTAGTTTTGCCCTAGTGGAAGCCTAAGCATCCTCCCGGCCTCCACCAACTTGCACAGACATGCACAGACAAGTCGCATAAATGTATTTGGCCATATAATAGTCATGTGAACTCAAACTGATTGAATGTTGGGAATGTAGTTCAAAATGTTAGGAGTGTCTGGTTCAGAAATGGAAGTTTGAACATGTATTACATACTGTACTATAATCTGCATTATTACAGCACTTCAATTTTTAATAAGCAAAGGTAGTATATAAAGAACTTTTCTCCTAAATTTAAGCTGCATTAAATTATTTTATTATATTTTCTTTAATGGCAAAATCAGTATTTTAATTGATAATGTTCTAATTCTTAAACGTAATCAAAATTAAGTATAAAAAGTAAAGAGTAATTCCTAATTTATTTTTTTTAAGTACACTATTGATTTTACTTGTGAACTGATTCAGTGTTTAGACTGATTTAAACTAGTCCAGAATTAGTCCAGAATTAAATTGCTTTTAACAATTGGATTCACTTCATTAATGGCATGCAAAATTATGTACTCTAATGTGGAAAAATAATTATTCTCCAAGGCCAGAAAAACTAACAAAAATTAAAAGTGAAGAGGAAAACTTGCAGAAAACGTGGAAGGAAAATTTAAAGTCACAGAGAAAGACCTATTCATAACATCAAATTTATGTATTTTATTTTATCATATTTAACTGAAAATGCAAACCCAGATACAACAAAAACAAACAAGGGAACATAAAATAATAACACTTTAAATCCACTTTCTGAGTTTCTATTCGACTAAACTGAAGACTTTCTCATGCACTCAGCAGCCAGAAAGCCACAATCCCGCACCTTGTGCCCACAGAATGCAATCTCACCCTGCAGCTCCTGGCTCTGCTACCCAGGATGTGGAGCATGCTTTAACTGATTCAATTCACCAGAGAAAGATCAGAGACAGGGCCAACTCCAACTTTGCTACAACCCTGCCACAATGATTACTACCTATGTACATACATACGCATATCCCTATTACAGTTAATTTACCAACACCCTCTGCTTTAGAAGCGAGCGTAATATATATGATTGCAGTATAAACTATCATCGCATACAGTAGGCAGAGAAGAGGCTTCCATGCACCCACTGTAGAATTAAATTCAGAGCAGCAGTGGCAGCAGGACACCAGGGGGAGGGAGCTGAGCAGAGCATTCTGAAGAACATTTGCCCCCATCTTCCCTAGTTTTCAGGGGAGTGCAGCCACAGTATACCAATGTCTGATACCATTATCGCATCTGGTATTTCAGACCTGACACCATGAGGGCAGTTTCATCTACCTGCACAACTGATTTTATTATTGAGAACTGCTTTGAGGACCATTGTGTCAGCCTCACACTTGGAGAGTGAACTTTTGGGATTAAACTGAAGAGACTCAAAGGACAAGTTGGAAAGCTGAAACATTCTAGTGTACACTTCTGTTTTATCTTATGCTGGTCTTGGACCATAATACAGATGATTGATTGATCATTCTAGTGTACACTTACACTTTAAAAAGCAATCTCCAAAATACAAAACAGAGGCAGTTATTTTCAGGGACAGATACCAGAAAATATGGGCAGCTGGAGCATATGGGACACTGAGAACAGAAACTATGTTTTTGAATTAACACTCTCTGGGACAGTTACAGAGTACTATGCTTTTAGTGTGTTTTTTGCTAGACAAACTGTTTGGGACATTTAAAAGCCTGTATATTATTGTTAGTGCCCTTTATTACCAAGCATTGCAAGTGTTCATTTAACAGCCCCCCTTCTCCCCACCCCAAATACATCCATGTTGGGAAAACTTTTGACACAATACATCATTGCTTCTCTAATCCTAAAGGGCATTTGTAGAATGGGCAGACAGAGGAACCCATTTATAATGGCTTTACGGACTAATAATTTTAGTCAAAGGTCAAAGTTGGCAATGGTCTCTGAAGAATAGTACAGCAGGAAGATCAAAGTAATAGTTAAAAATCATTACATATAATCAATGCCGAGCAAGCACACCATTAAAGGGCAAGGCAAGAAACAGTCATTACTGACAAGAAAACAGAAAGTGGCAGCCAACAAGGCCTTAGAAGAGTACTCCATAGCCCAACGATAGAAGAGCACTCCAACTTTAGATTCAACTTCAATCTAAAACAAAAATAGTAAGAAGACCTGTAGTAGCTTAAAGACTAACACATTTTACTTCAGCATAAATTTTCATGAGATACAGTCCACACTGATTAAGTAGATGGTAGCCCACAAAAACATATGCTGAATATATATTAGTCTTTAAACAACTTCAAGTCTCTCTGGCTGACATTCTGAACAAGGCTACACACATGCTATTTAAGGATAGAACAAGGCTACACACATGCTATTTAAGGCTTCCATGCAGTGGAAGGCTTCCACTATTTTATTTTATTTATTTATTATATTTTTATACCACCTGATATGATATGTATATATGTAGGTGGTTACAAAATTTAAAATACAGTAGAATAAAGTAATGATTAAAACAGGTTTTTAAAATTATTAAAATTAATTCTAATTAAAAGCCTGTGAAAACAGGAAAGTCTCTAGGGTCTTCCTGAAAACAAACTGAGAAGGAGATGCTCTTATTTCAGTAGGAAGCATATTCCAAAGCCCTGGGGCAGCCACAAAGAAAGCCCGGTCATGGGTCACCACCAAACGAACTGGTGGCAACCGTAACTGGACCTCTCCAGATGATCGTAACAGGCAGCATGGTTTATGGCAAACGAGGCGCTCTCTAAAATAGCCCGCACCTAAGCCATTAAGGGCTTTATAGGTAATAACCAGCACTTTGTATTTCACCTGGAAACATATTGGCAGTTAGTGCAGTTCTTTTAAAACCGGTATTATGTGGTCTCTTCATGTTGTCCCAGAGACCAATCTAGCATCCACATTCTGTACCAATTGTAGTTTCCGGACTACGTACAAAAAGGCAGCCCAAATAAAGCAGCTACAGTGATTGTGTGTGTGTGTGGGGGGGGGGTCTTCCGGTCTTCCTTTCCCCTGGAAATTCCCTATGCCATTAAAAAAATATGTCCCTGAGAGTCACACATCCCTCAGGGACATATTTTTGAATGGCAAAGATACTTCTGGATGAAGGGGAGATTGGAAAATATAATCTCCCTCCTATTCAAGCACTGTTGCTGTGGTAGACAGGATGCCTTCACAGCACAGGCATTTTTCACAGTTGTGTATGCACAGCCTCATTAAGGATGTCAGCTTGTGTTTTTGCTGCAGCCAACTAGCACAGCAACTTGAATCTGTTCACTTAAATAAAACTGACTAAAAGTTTAAGTTATATTGTTTAAATATTATATTGTTTAAATACTACAGATTAAATCACAGACATATAAACTCAAACTTATCATTTTCAAAAAGTCAGAACTATTCAAGCAACAATTCACCTTACATTTTAACTAGGCTTCTAGTCTTTGGGTTGTTTTAATGGTTGATTTCCCCTTATACATGGAAGATAATTCTATTTATCCCATGTCCTGTTATTCCAAAGCTTTTGACTTGCATCCACAGAGCTTCCCAACAAAATTTGCATCTACAGAGTTTCCCTATGTTCCCAAAAGCATATTCATAATTTACTCAAAGGGTATTTGGATAAACAACATGCTGATTTGGGGTCATCAACAGAGATTGGGAAGGAGATTTAGTTGATTCCAATTATAAATTTATAAGAAGAGGGGATGCCTGTGAAATGAACAGAGGAGGGGGATGAATTGCAGAAAGGCAGAACTAGGAAAAATGGGATAAAGAGAGTCCCCTACCACTGCTTGCCTCCCACCCTTTGCCCTATTACAGGCTGCTTCTATTAATACTACATATTGTCTTTTATATAATGCCGAGAGCAAGCAAGCTGCTGAAACTTGTAGCTTAATATTTCTTCCTTAAACACAAAAAAGCATACTTCTTCTCACCAAGTCTTGGATTACTGATCATATTTCACATACATAATATAGGGAAAATAGAACTCATTCAATTGCAGTTATGGATACTTATCAACATAAAAATGAGGTGATGGGAGATTGGGAACAGAAACCTTTTTAAACACAGCTCCTGTAGACTGACTGAACGGACCACTACTAAGTACTCCCTCCATGGATAAGCACACTTTGAGAAAAAGAGGTCAATTCCCCCCACAAAAGCCCTACAAAATTCCCAAATATGTCAGACAAATGCATACATTTCCAGTTATCAGTTCGTAATAGTTTGATGTTCTATAGACTCTAGAAAAAAAAATCCAGTTAGATATTTGTCTCCCTCAGTTTTAGAACTTCAGACAGTGCATCCTTAATTAAATCATATGGAACAACATTATCAGACCAAACACAACTGTGGTGATGTGATATATTAGTTTCAATTACTAAAATTATGTGAAAGTTGGAAATTGTCTTCAGCTTCCACCCATCAATTTAGTTCAAGAATCATAAAGGAAGACAAAGAAGGCCCTGAAGATGCAGCTTTTCCTACGCAGAAAAGCAACCACTGGTTTGTGAATTGCCTTTTCCTCTTCAGGCAATAGAAGACTATCACAAAAGACATAATCTTCTCTGTTCAGTAAAATGGTTTCTTGACTTGGTACACCAGCAATCCTGTTTGGTTTTTTCCTTGTTCAGTATGAAATCTCCCTTCACCTTTTTTTTAATATTAACTCTGATGCTCTGCCCGTCAGGCTGCTGACAGGCTCAGGCCCGTCCCTTGCCCTTCCTTCTGTCTCTCTTCCCCCTCCCTTCTTTTTTCTCTCTCTCTCCTCCACTCACTCTTCTCCACTCTTTCTTCCCCCTCCCTTCACGTTTTTTCTCCCTCCCTCCCTGAGTTAACAGATATTGTTCATTTACACAGCGGCATCCTCCTTCTCCTGAAGGGGCTCTTTCCTCCCTCATGTCCTGTCTTTTTTCAGACCTCTGCCTGCTATCCTTTTATATCCAGAACATCTTCTGACCAGTAAGAGCTGCATTCCAACTGACCTTAATCATCACAGGCCCCTCCTCCTTATCTGCATAGGGAATCCCCACTGCCCAATCACCATGGTGCTTCTGCTCTCACAGGCTCCTTCTCCCTATCTGCATATGGAATCCCCACTCCCCGATCAGGTGCTTCTGCTTGCATACTCTGCGTATGGAATCCCCACTGCCCAATCAGGTGCTTCTGCTTGCAAACTCAGCCAATCGCCTCCTTCCCACCACGTCGCCATGCATGACCCATCTTGGAGAACAGCCAATCGCCTCCTTCCTACCACGTCGCCACGCATGGCCCGTCTTGGAGAAATAATAATATAGATAAAGATGGATGCCTGTCTCCAAAGGGTTCACAATCTTAAAAGGATATCAGAAATATCAGGAAAACAGATGTAGAAATGCCTGCTTCAAGAGCCAGGTTTTTACAAGTCTTCTAGATAGCAAAAAAGGTGCCATAGAAGGAAAGGAAACTGTGGAAACTTCCTGACCATGCAATGGCAACTTCACAACCACACATAGATGGAGCCCATTCGTGCGCATCTAAGTGACCACATAGAAGACAATTTGAGCATATCAGGAGATCAGATGTAGAAATGTGTGCTTGTCAAGAAATTGTCAATAAATGTCAAGAGCCAGGTTTTTGCAAGTCTTCTAATACAAGTATTATTGTAAGACTTATTGTAAAATATAAGTCCTCTTTACAAGTCTTCTAAATACCAACAAAAAAGGTGCCACCCACATCTCTCATGGGAGGACATTCCAGAAGGCAGGGCTGCTGAGACATTGCAAAGAATCTACATAAGAAAGAAGATCTTGAAAAGCTTTTGCTGAACACTGGGACATATGTTTAAGAATAAATCAAATTACAATTACAACCAACACCAAGAAAACAAAGTGAAAACAAACTCTACTGCCTAGCTTTGGGGAAGGGGGTGCATTTTGTTCAGAAAGATGTGTGGTAAAATCTGAAGTTCATGGGCCTTTTATCCAGCCTGCATTGTTTCCACATGGAAAGCAGTAATTTGATATCGGCCATGTCTTTTCTAGCACATTCAGAAGAAATAAGAATCGAGCTAGAACTACTCTGCTTTTGTAAGCTACTATCGCAAACATGTATGTTAATGCCAACACACATCTTCCCTTTATAACCATTTTTCCAGATGATGGGGTGTGTGTGTGTGGTTTGAAGTTATCTTTTCATTTACATGTGTGATCCCTAAACATATGAAGCGGCCTTATACCAAACTAGAAATTAGTTCAGTTTTGTACTGACTAGCAACAGCTCTCCATTTCAAAGAGGAGCCTTTTCAAACCCTACTTGGAGACTGAATGTGGAGCCTTCTGCCACTAGGCTACTGCCTCTTCCCATACAGCTGCCTCCTTTACTGTTTGGGTGAATCACCTGTGATCAATCTAAGAAGAAAACAGCAGAAGCTGGGGGGGAGGGGTTTCCACTTCCACTTAAGCTCCAGAGGAAACAATTCCGCTGAACAGACCTGGGGAAAGTGAAATTTTATTTTTAAAAAGCATTATTGGGTGAATTTCTAGATATTTTTCAATCTGAACCTTTCAAACAGAAGGACATTTGACCGTCTTGAAAAATAGTCCTTACTCCTCCTACACATGCAGGCAGGGGTGTAGCAAGGTTGGAGTGGGCCTTGAGACAAACAGTGTAGATGGGATTCTGCCACCTTCTTCAGAGAGGCACATCGGTACGATCGAAGAGCAAGTTTTCACCCAGCTACCCACTCCTCCCTCAGAGACCCAGGGTCATTTGTCCCCTGACCTGTACACCCACCCCCCATGTTCAACTATAGTTATGCTGCTGGAGTTAGGGGACAAGTGGCATTTAATTTTGGCTAGAATTCAATACTGAAAAACCTAAGGCTCTCTACGGATAACCATTTACTACGGACTAAGTTACTGTGGCAGGCTACATAACTTACACAGGAAGGCGGCTATCTGCATCTCCACCTACTGTGAAGAATCTCCGCATACTGTGGAAAAAATTACTACTGCCTGTTCTTGACCAGGATTTGAGATACAAATACTTCTCACCATGAGAACCAGTGCTTCATCAAGCGCAACGCCCATCACAATAATTTGGAAGCTGATTAATGTTGGTTGATCTATACTGAGTAATTCAAAAGCCTTTGGTTTAAGCTGAGAATTAAGATGCTTTCCATTTCCACTTATGCTCTAAAGAGCATGGAAACTGCTAGTTAAGGTGTCCATATTAACTTCTATGCCATATAAGCTGAAAATACTTTCTACAGGTACGAATACGACAAATTTGCTATCTTTACAAACGAGGCTCCATGCACCACACGTTGCTTTGGTCTTTTAGTTAAAGACTGGATGGGGGAGAGATTCATCCAGGCAGAAATTCAACATGTGACACCTCCCCCAGTTATTTACTAGAGGTATCCCTGCTCCACGTCAGCCTTCCGAACCTTCTCACAATATATGTTCATAGAAACAGTTACATTCCCATTTATCACCAACAAACCAGTTTTCTGGTGTGGACAGCCCTTGAACATCAGAGCCACGCTGTCTGTGAATACTAAGCAACTAAAGCCTCCATATTCACAGCCTGGCTCTGATATAGAACCTCCATATTCAAGGGAAGTCAACACCAGAATACTAGTTTGTTGGTGGTGGCTGAGAATAATTCAGAGGTGGGTGGGAATTATTTGTCTGCACCTCTTTGGAGCTTCCTAGTCTGGGGTTCTTCATCACAATCTAATGCATGTTTACTCAGAAGAAAGCCCCAAAGAAATCATGCCCTGATCCTATATGTTTACTCAGAAATAAGCTCCAATGAAATCAAGTGACTTCTCAGTAACTTCTTCCAAGCTTTACGTGCTTTTGGTGACAGTGAGAGAAAAGAAAAAATGGGGCAAAGGGAGAAAACAAAAGCCCATAAGGCACTGGGAGCCCACACTCTCTTTTGGCAACTCTGTGAAGTTCCTGAAGCTTTACTGTAGAGTATCAAGTCCAGGAGCTGCAACTATATGGAACAGGCAGATAGTGGATACACAGAGAAACAGGCCCAAGATCTCCCCCTCAGCAATGAGATGCTCAGAGCTTATTAACAGATATGGGACCTTTCTACCAGGCTGTTGTATAGGACCGATATTCTGCAAGCACACAATTACTGGAACCAGGAGTATTCCGGGCACTGGCACTGTGCTGGTTCACCTGTCTTCCAGCCTGCAACCCTGATGGCACAGTAGCAGTAGATCAGAGCTGAAGGTGCAGGGCCTCCTGGCTTGAGTCTTGTGGAATGTGACACAGAACCAGAATCCAGTCTAAATAGCAATGAATGTGACAGTGGCCATAATGGGTTTGTTTTTTTAAAGCAGGATTAAGACTTTTTCAGAAAAACACAGATACTGAAACAGATGATGTAGGGTTTTTCTTTCCTACATTGTCTTGGTGGAATGCCATATAATCAACCAATTCACGCCCTTCAGTGCCAAAACATGCAGCTTAACCTCACGAATAGACACTTCAAAACACTGCTTGATAGCTTAGGAGATTGCATGCCTTCTTCCAGGTGCTGCAAATTATCCAATAAACATAAACTGATTTCCATAAGAAATGCTAGCCTCGTCATACAACCTTTGTGTATATTTTTTAAAGTCCTTGATTTTGAAGTAGTTGAAAGTATTGTGTCAGAACAAAGTGAAAGAGGTATCATTAGCCTTCAAATCTGACAAATAAGAGAGACATAAACAAGTGTCAAGATAATTAAAATGGCATTGTTCACTTTTTAGAAGAAAAAAATGGATTGTACTAGAAATATTAAGCTAACAAAGCAAGAGCAAATATGAGAAAGAAAAAATGACAGTTATCTGCAAAATTCATAAATGTGTCTTTTGTATAACTATAATGATCATATTTTATGCTGTCATTTTACATTTAATTGCTCACCCTGGTACTTTTCTTCATAGAAGCCATCAGTACCCCACAGAGCCAGATGCTGAATTGCAAAAAAACATACTGTGACCACAGACTTATAGGAAAGTAACTTTGCTGAGCTGTGGTGTATGACAAGTTAATTTTTGCAATTACACTTTCCCAAGAATAAATGAAACCGCAGGCCATTACTATTCTGTATCATTAAAAAGAGAAGGGGGGGAAAGTCTCGATCATAATGCCCTCAAAATCAGTTTTTCATTATTTTGACATATGAAAGCAACTTTTCAAGCTGTTTTTGTGCAATATGACCTAGTAAAATAAGCACCACCTCGGCTGAAATGCATAAACATCTTGAGCTGTGAGAAGAGAGGAAAAACTACAGTCTATAGTTAATATGCAATGCCACACTATCACATGCCTAGAAAGAGAGATGTTCAATGCTGCGTGAGAAGTATCTCACTCTCAGTTATTTGCTCTGCTACATTATATCCAATATAAAGTATTAAAGAGATAAGGTTGTTCAGCTGTCATGCAGACTGGAACTATTCCCTGCTCATTCATCTAGCCCCAAGATGTAAAATGTACCAAAAATCTAACACACCTGCAGTGTCCATCACTGTCAAATCCACTGGGCAATCAAACAGCAGGAAGACACCTATCATTACAGAAGATGGCCTGTACATTTTCAATAGCTGTGCATATATTACAAGAAATAAAAAGTGAAAGCATTTCATTGAGCAAAGCAACTTTAAAAAATGATTTAGCACTTTATTCCATTGATGCTTTCTCCTCCTCCTTTTATATTCTAGCATATCTTTAAATAAACACTACAAATATTTAAGCCCTATTAACACATTATGTTCAACATACATCTGACAGGTAAAGAAGATCTGTACACAGGTACAGGTCTGTACACATGTTATGCTGAATGCAGGTACAACAATACACTCCCTATCTGTATTCTGCATTTCAGGAGGCCTGTACTAACGTTCATTTTGAAAATGAAAGCAGGTACAGTCATTCACCCAAATACATGTACATGTGTACAGACATCGGAACACAGTACAACATGATGTCTAACGAGTCAGACATTAGACATGGGCTTCTAATTTCTTCCCCATCCTGGAAGACAACACCTACTTATTGCAAAGGATCAGTTCACACATGCAGTAGTGTTCTAAATATTGTATAAATCCATGTGCCTGGGCAATCTCAGCAGCAGTTCCAATTAGCACTATTTGAAAGTATCACTTTGGAGAGACATTGGTGATGGTGCTGCATGTGTGAACCGCACCACCACCACCACCATAAAGCTTGAAAGATACTATATACCATTAGGTTGCTCGGAGACACCCTAATCAGCCTCCTAAACATATATTTTATTTAAAGTTAGCACTGAAAGAGAAAATTAGGCTGACCTCCATGGAAACTTGCTTCCCAAGGAAGCTAGTGTCAATATGGTAATGCTGCCTTATTTGGGCATTGTGTTTTGGTATGACTTTGTCCAAAAGCCTGGAAAGTGCAGGGGGAAACAAGACTAGCATTACTACCACAACATTTATAGCTGGTGCAAACAGTGTGCACAAGTTAAAAACTGTACAGAACAAAGAGTTATGCTACTTTATAGTCTACAATGGACATACAGGATAGGTTAATGTGACCCAGAGAACACTTTGCTGTAAGGTTTTAATGAAAAAATGAAGCTAAACAGAATCTATAAGATTAGGTGCAGAGAGCTAAATAGTGGTCAGAACTCAGGTATCAAGAACTTAATATTTGCTTCTTCACCATAAGAGAACATACAGAACTACTGAACAGCATCCCTAGATTACTCCTGAGTAGTCTTACTGAAATTAGTCCTACAGAGTAACTCCTGGGCAGCTCTACTGAGTATCTTAGCCTGAACGCTGCTCACTAATTTTTTTTTTAAATGCAGCAACTAACTTTATTTATTTTAAAGAAAAACAAACAGCAGCCCACATGTTATGCAGCACAATGTAGGCAGTGTCTATCCCCGCCCCCCCCCCCCCCGCACTGCTGCAGGCCCTTGGTAAAGTACCAATGGTGTTGGGCAAGTGTGCAGATACTGCAAGTACACACTCGGCACACTCAGGAAGCACCATTTAAATCAGAAACTCATCGCTGAAACTCCAGTGAGGCGCTTCTGGAGTGTGGGGGCACTACTTGAAGTATTTGCGCTCTTGTGCAATAGTGCAACAACTTTGGCACGCTACTACGGGCCCGCAGTAGTGTGGGTTAAACAGCACTATCTGTATTATGCTGCACAACATAAGGGCCAGTATTATTTCATTCCTCATCAAAAATCAGGCTGGTTATTTGACAACTATTCATTTTTATTGCGGCAGTAATGTACTTGCATTTACAGCCACTGCTCATATAGCACCGAACATAATGGGGCACTGCAGTAAAGTAAGCAAAATGTAACATACTTACTATCTGTATTTACATTTTGAAACTTCAAATACTGAACGCAAGAGCATCTGCTACAAATGGCCTATACATGCAGCAAATAGTTTTAATATTTATTTGCAATCTATTTCCCAATCACCTCAATAGTTTTTGATATATGCATGTCTATTGAAAGAGTATTAACATTGTCATTAACTGTTTGATTTATTATGCTACACAAGAGCTACAAAAATAAATAATTTCTCTCAAATATTTTGCTGTACAACTGCTACTAGTAATATATATGAGGAAGTTGCAGGAAAAACACCCATGATACTTGTTATGAGACAGGGGTATTACAAAAACCAATTATATCTTTTCATTCTCTTTTGCTTAATTAAAGCAAAAAGCATCACTATCTTTCTCAGCAGTAATCATGTGGAAGCTGTATAGCACAGATACAGTAATTAACTTAACCTTATCACTTAACTGTATTGGGTCATTCAAGTGAGGCACAGTATCAAAGCTCAGAATCAATGCTGTAATGCTAACATCTGAAGTAGTTCAGAGATTGAATAATGCCATCTGTGAATGGACAGTCTTTGTTCCTGCTTAGCTATGCTGAATAAATGTTCCTTCTCATAACTTTAATATGGCAGCTTAACCATTTAATCATTGTACATTAATACATTATCAATACTGGGAACATGTAAGTACGAAATTACTTGTCAAAGGAATCAGATATTAGCGATTCTTGTGCAGAAATGCAGTACACTGGGGATTTTGTCTTAATTATGCACTTATACCACAGAACATATATATTTTGCAGATTTTTACATGCTTTTATGAGGTTTTGCCATGAGCAATCAATGCAAAACAAAACAAAATCTTATCTTATTCTGAACACTTCATAGAAATTCAACACATTCACATTGTTTGTCTTTGCTCTTATATACTAATTGTTTGCAATCACACACACACACACACACACACACACAGTCTCTCTCCCCCCACAACCAGCCCACCCGCTTCCCCCACTGCTGAATCTGAAAGGATTTGTGACATAAGCTGGCATTCAAATTTCAAAAAATATTTACTTGAAAGTATTAGAGTAGTCTCTCTTCAACACTGTAGCCTCAGTGTAATTAAACATTCTGTTTCAGTCCTATTGTTAATTGCTCTAGTTAATATTATGCTAAATATTTCAGAGGGCACAGCAGTCTTGAGTTTAAATTATTTGCACTTATAGCCTAGGAGTTGTTTCCACATTGTCATAAAATGCTTTTAGCTCATTTAATACTTTGGTGATATAATTTTTAAAAAATCCGTTACCAGAGACAATATTCGGAGGTCCTTCACTTTCACCAAGTCAGACACTAAATCATAAGGGACGATAATCAGCAAATTCTCTCCGACAGGCCCTAAGCCTGCTGAGGTAATGCAGCTGACAAACTTTGATGCGCCATGCCCGTGCACATTATGTTCATGTAGTGTGTACATCTGGGCACCCTTTATGGCGATGCAGCAAACAGCCAATCATTTATTCCACTCTAATTAGCACACATGTAAATCCTCACCAATCAAGCCACTCACAGGGTTACTGTTGTGGCAGCCATACAGCAAAGCTGGCAGGACATGTGAAGAAAGTACAAGACGCAACTATTGGGTTTGATTTGAACCTGCCGTCACACCATGGCAGGTCCCCCCAGTCTTGACTGTAACCAGCTCTCCCCTTCAAAACTCATCACAGAACTACAGGAGAAAAAGGTCATCAGGCAGACTGCTGATTGGCCAAGATGCTTTGATTCTTTACAAGCTTTGGGAGTACACCTGAAGCGACAGTCCTCTCTTACAGCTAACAGCACAGTAGCTGTTGCAAGCAAGCAAACATCAAGCATACCTTACTGCACAGCATGCAAAACATTTAACTTAAAAAGGACTGTCCATCTCAATATTATATTTGCATTTATTAGGAAATTCACTATCAGAAATTAACCTTTTTTCTTTTCCTACAAAACTGATATTTACTTCACAAGTATTCTTAGTTTAAATCATCAACTAATATTGGCATGCAAGATTTTGAATGAAGATATGAGTTTCCTTTATACAAGGGAAAAGTGCAGCTGAAAGGCCTGAGATCCAACAGTATAGTCAATTTAACAAATAGCTGTATATTCTATGTTTATTGTTACTTTCTTATAACACATTTTTTTAATATATCACCAAGAAATTCACTAGTCATATTTGAGAAAGTATTTTCTGAAAATAAAGAGCAAACGAATCCTCACTCTGTTGACTTGTACATCTGCTTCAATCATTGTGCATTTAGCAAATCATTGGCATAAAGAAACATAAAGCACAAACTGCTCTTTAAACTGGACTAAGCTATGTATGTTTACAGGTGAACAGATGGGCACAAGAATATGATCTCTTACGTTAAAAACTTTTCACTTGAGTTTTCATTAATCTTTATTCACATGCAAGTAAACATATTTATAAATTGATTTGTTATATCACACAAATTAATGAAGCAATTAGCTCCAAGTGGTTTGGCAGCAGTTCATTTTTCAAATGATATTTGGATAAAATACCCCCAAATTCAATTACGTCTATAAAATTAGGTAGAAATGAAAACTCAAGAGAGTCCGAAAGGAGGGTGGTCTGTCCATATTTGTGAAGGAAGGAAGAAGAAAGCAATAATTTGGGTTTTCAGTAGGATTTTCAGAAAATAAAAACAATATATGCATAATTATTTTTATTAGAGTGACAGGGCATACAACTATATCTGAATATACGTTAGCATCCAAAAGTCAGTCCAAGCAAAAATTTTCTACAGTTATTCAAAAGATACTCAAAATCTGACAAGCTTCCACTGAGGAGTCACCCAAAACACCTCTCTGTGCACATTAAGTTATCTTATTTTGATGCACAAGTATTACTTTTTAGATTGTGAGCCCTTTGGGGACAGGGAACCATTTTTCATTTATTTATTTACTTATTTCTATGTAAACTGCTTTGGGAACTTTTAGTTGAAAAGTGGTATATAAATATTTGTTGTATTGTATTGTATTAACTACGGTGATGCTCTCTGTCAAATTGAAAGTTATCAATAGGAAATAGGAAATAAGACAGCATCTTCAATATGCTGAACTGAAGGTGATAAGAGCATTTTAGGTCAAATCCACCACTTTGAACTGGACTTGAAACAGGGTGGGACAATAAAGCACTGAAGTGCTCACATCAGGCTACATATATCAGATGCATCTTCTGAGGAAAGCTTCATTCATTATTACAATTCACTCTGGGGGTGGGCAATGTAGGGAAGAGAGACCAATGCTCTCAGCAGCTGATAAAAGGCACCCCTGGCCACCAGCAAAACTTATGCTCTGAAGATCAGATTCCCAAGGAACCTCAAGACTATGAACCTTCATGACCAGGGCAGTCTGAAATCCATTAATAACAACCATAATCAAGGTTTGCAACTGCTGTTTCTATTTGTCTAGATTCACTTTCAGTTAACCCACCCATATCCAGTCCCCCAACATGGTCAGAAAAGAAGGGTCAAACTATATACTATGACAAATGCATCATTAAGAGGTGCCCTTAGATTCAGAAGCTTCCCTTGATATCATAAAATGTTTAAATTTTAATGTGTTTTTATCTATTATGATTTTTATCTTTTTATGATTTTTAATTGTTTATATTTTGTATTATGTTTTTGATTTTGTACACCACTTTGAGATTTTAGATTAGGTATATAAATTCAATAAATAAACAGCAGACATGTGACAGGAGAAGATCCAGACTGGCACCATGGTTTGTAGGTGTTAATCCTTTCCCCCTGAGCTATTTTCCCAGCTGAAAATCCCCCCTCTTCCCAAAGCAGCTATTTGCAGCAAATGTTCAAAAGTATATCTGCAAAGAAAAAGGTTAATCCCTCCTCCCCATAGTCCGGATCTTGATTCAGTCCCTCACTTTTGTTAAGCAAGAGAGGCTTCTGGTTTAAGTACCTCTCTTATTGGTGCATTTTTTGGTAAAAGATAGATTTGTTCTTGGTAAGACTGGAGGCCTCTAAAACCTAGAATAAATGTAACAGACAAAGAATTGAGAGTAATCACAGTTCTGGGCACACAGTGCACTCTGTGTCTCCACATGATCTTACTCATAGCTCCATATGTGTGTGAACCAAGAGGGGATAGCACAGAAGTTTGAAAATTTCCATGAGTTCTCAATAGAAATTCACCTCTTTCAATCTGTCCCTACCTCCATGATAAATTACGAGGAACCACAGGAGAGTCATCCAAAGCACTCTTCAGGCTCCAAAGCCAGAAGCAGCTCATGATCAATAATATCAAAAAGGCATCAAAAATACCTTGTACTAGGATCAAGACGGTGTCATTGCCATTATTGATCTCTAAACAGCATCTGTCAATGAAGGCCAGAAGTGCAGTCTCAAGTGTCATGAGATTAAAAGTCAGTTTGGAAGGCTTCAGAAAGCTGACAGCACCTAGATATATCTGAAGTGTTATTAGCCACGCTCGCTATGCCATTTTTGGGATGCTTCTGTGTGTACCTCTCAAACACAGTTGCTTAGCCATTTTCTTTCCTTATAGTGTTTGGAAGAGAAATGCTAGCTGCATTCCAGACAAAAGGTTGTTCTGGGCAAGGCGTTTCCCTAAAAATGCCTTTCAGATCCATTTGCAAAGGAATGCAGCAGGCCAGAGGAAATGCCCCTCTATTCAGGGCAGACCCTAATTAAAGTTGAAAATAGACAAAAGGAAAAAGAATACAAGCTCTCTTCCTCCCATAACGTTTCTTTCACCTGAAAGCCTTTTCCCCTTCCCAGTACTGCAACATGGTAAACATGCTTCAAGAATAACCCACTTTTTCATTTCCTGTACCCCTATTATCCCTCAATAAAACAAGTCTGTTTCAAAATCACATTTCCATTCTATTATATCCCTTCCAGTGCATCCACACCACAGCCGCAATCCCACAGGATTTTTGAGTATTTTGTTCCTGCTGATTGATCTGTATCTATTTGATGCTAATTTCCCCCCATGTTGAGCAAAGCATAGCCAAGGACCATGCTAGCTAACACATGTCCATACAGACCTCTTAACAGGAGCCACAGCGCAACCACTGATCAACAAATCTTCACTTCCCCCTGCCACCAAACAACAACAACAAACCAATGAGATGGGAAGGAGTTGTTGGACTCCTTTGGTCGGGAACAGAATAATTGCAAAAAAAGACAAAAGGCAACGTTCACCCTTAGAGACGCAGTCAGATCATCTTCTGCACAATCCAGGAAGTTACTGGGTCCAGTTCACAAAAAAAGAGCAGCCCAGATACACTACAGCAAATATTATCAGTAACTGATCTGCGTGAAAGGCAGTGGCTTTATAACCTGAAATCTTTCCAAACGTCTCAATCGGTGCATCTCAGGCTAGCAGTTCTTGCTAGCTGTAGGTTTTAAAGATTTCCAGGAACCTAATAGCAGGGATCCCAACAAAAGAGTTTTTAACAAGAAATGATAAACTTTTCCTAGGTTGTGCCATCGAGTCGGTATCGACTCCTGGCAACCACAGAGCCATGTGGTTTTCTTGGTAGAAATATAGGAGTGGTTTACCATTGCTATCTCCCATGCAGTATGAGATGATGCCTTTCAGCACCTTCCTATATTGCTGCTGCCCAATATAAGTGTTTCCCATATTGTGGAAAACACACCAGTGCGGATTTAAACAAACAGCCTCCTGCTCTCTAGGCAGGTTACTTCCCCACTGCGCCATTAAGTGGCTCAAACCTCTCCTAGTATGCTCTAAATTGTGCTTGTAAAACAAAATAACTATTCCTCCCCCCCAAACTCAAAAGATAGTTCTCACCCCCACTCAACCCGATTCTGAAACTGTTTCAGAATTTGTAGCAGTCCAGATTATGATATTCAGAGCATCATGGTCTAATTCATCACAACTTGCTGGGAAACAGGGATAAAGAGGGCCCTCCATTCTTCTCCTGCTGTAGCTGAAGCCATGAGAAAGGTAAATGGAGTTGAGTGGTGGCTTAAGAGGCAGGGTGGGTGGGGAGACAGAGCTTCTGTTACAGTTCCTCCTTGAATTAAAAACAGAGCTGCATTAAAAGTTTTAAATCATAATGCTTATCTTGCATTCCAGGTAAGCATAACAAACCTGCCAGATTTGATTTCAGGTCTCAGTCATCCCAGACATCTCGATGTTTTTCCAGAATATTCCTTAGTCATGTGTGCGGACTAAGAGGCCCCTGAACAAGAACTCTAAACAGTTTGAACCCGCTACACATGATTAAAGAATGTGTTAGGAAGGTGTCAGGATATCCGCGGAAGACGTCCAGACAGGGCTTTTTGGCCTTGGGGCACCCCCTTCCTGTTCACATGTGCTGCCAGGCCTATCATTTGAATCAATATAAACCATGCAAATGAGACAAGTGTTAGGTGTTGTGGAGAAATAGCTGTCCACCTCACCGCTTGCCACCATGTGTGGAGGATCCACCCTGCTGCTAACATGAAACACAGATCTTCTGCACAACTACCAGTTGAACTGCTGCCACCAAATAGACTTTTGTGCTCTAGACGGAGTCTACCACAACAGCCTTTCAAACTTCTGCTGCAAAAATAAAGTGGAATACTAAGGTCTATCAGCGTGAGGTGGAGAAACAGAAGCTACAATTTTCCTTTGAGAATTGTAAAGAAAAGGGGGGAAAACCCAAGTAATTTTACTTTGTAAATAGTTCAATTTTAAATCAAATTTGCTTCACAAGTTATACAAATCATTAACCAAAAGAACATAAGGAATAAGCAAAATGTGGTCAAAAACACATCCACTAACCTGACTCTTACTGAGCCTTAACTTAGAGTCCTTGATGAACCACCTTTAGCAACTCTGGCTTGTTCCTTCTCTTGTCCTGGTCATAGTACAGGTCTGGGGTTCAATCCCGCCTGGTTCTGTGATTTCAGCTCTTGCTACAGCCACAGCACTGATTCTCTCAGCCTGGGCTAGCAATTCTTCAGCCCTGACAGATCTCAGCTCCTCCATTTGGACTGGACTCCAGTTTTCCAACATTTACTTCCTCAACTCTGATTTTCCAACTGTATCATCAGAAAGGCTCTCCTTTCTCTCTCTCTCTCTCTCTCTCTCTTTTCCAAAACTGCACACAGGCTACTCTCTCTTTTCCAGAACTGCACACAGGCTATCTTCTTCTTGACTTTCTCAAGGGCTCAAACTTTAACTCTCTTCTTCTACTCTTACTAACTCTCTGCTAAAGCAGCCTCCTATATATACACAAATTGTCCCAACAGTTCTTTTTAAACAATCCAATCAATATAACAAAAAGTTCCCTCCATTTTTCAAAATTTCCCTTCGCTCCAAAATTAAACTGTCAAACAGTTCTTTCTCAATGTGAAACTAAAACACAGCAGGCATGAACTCTTGACCTTGCCAGTCTTCTTGGCAAAATAGAGACTTTGCAAGCATTTTACACAAACTATTTACAATAAGGTTTGTGCATATTAATACAACTTTACAAGGGCTTATTTACAACAAGAAGAGGTTTGGGAATATCAATTCATTTACAATTCAAGTGTTTATTTTACAAAAACAAAGAGGTCTAGGCCTCATTCCTCCACAGGTGTTCCAAAAATAGATAAAACAAAAGCCACAAATAGGTAATCAACCATCAGTCACACAAATTACCTCATCTGACCCCAAATCAAGAATGAAATTCTTCAGATACTTATAACTTGAACGCCACACTAGAAAACTTGGGACCTGTTGCATGATTTCCAAAGAAAGTCAAAACAAATGTTTGGTTTCTTATGTGACAAAGGGAGCTTATCAAAGAAAATCCAAATGCCCATTTCCACCTATTGACAATTATTCTGTAACTTTTCTCTGGTCTGTGATCAAAATAAAGATTCATTCTTGTTCTGCAAATTCTGACATACTCTTGCATACTGATGATGCATATTTTTGATCAATCGCTGGAGCCTGGGTTCTTTCTGAGAATTCGTATATTTATTTCAGTTTTGAAAGACAAACCTGTTAAAATTGTTCACATTTTAAATTAATCAGTTATTACACCTGTTAAAAATAAATAGCTTAAATACAGATTGTTCTGGTTTCTCTATAAAGGAGCAGATAGCAATTATTTCTTAAATACGTACAAAATAAACTCTGGTCATGGTTCAAAGACAAAGCACCCAAGCAACTTGGAATTCATGAGAAAGGTAATTAAAGTGGTTTTGAAATTCTACTCTAACTAGGAGAAGTATAGAAGCTATTCAGAGAAACTTCTAGAAAAGGCTATGTAAAATACCATCAAAGATTTATCCACAAACTAAAGCCTGCATGTTATTCAAAGACAAAATAAAACCCAAGATATTGATGACATCACCCAGTCAAAACATTTTATTGCCACATTAGCAAAGACAAAAAAATGGAATTTTTATTATCATTGCCCTCATGGAAACTGACCGTCATTTTCAGGCTGTTCCAATGTCAGCAGTCTGAAAGGCCAACACAACCCCGGGTCAACACAATTGCCCTGCAGCCTTTAAAAGGCTGACCTGCTTGTCGCATTTAAGTCAGAGGAGATTATTCTAGCAGTATATACAGGACTACTGAGGCCAAACATTTGAAATACAGTCCTAGGTACCTTATTACAAAAAAGGACATTAAAAGAATTTGAGAAGGAACATCAGAGAACAGCCAGAATGATAGAAGACTCAAGAAACTTAGTAAGTCCAAAAGGTTAAAGAAACTATGGCAGAGGTGAAGTCCTTGGAAAAAGAGGAAATTAAAAAGAGACTTTACTACGATATACAGAATTATTAGGGGAATTGAAAGGACAGCTTGTGAAATGGGAGCAGAGTTAGTCACACAAACAATATGAAAAGACCTTACTAAGGTAAGAAGAGGCAAAAACAAAGGGGTAAGAAATTACACGGCAACAATAAATGTAAGAAATACTGAACAAAAAAATCAATCAAATATAAATCGAAAATATACATTAGGAGGAACAGTCTATCCATGATGATTAGCCATCATCTGCCAAATGTTATTAACTATATCAAACTTTCATATTCAGAAACAGCATCTCCCTGAGCACCAAAGGTTGGGGGACAAACCGCATACAATGGCTCTCATTTGCTGTACCAGTCTTCATAGGGTTATTCCCTCTATCTATTTCCCAGAATAGAAAGCTGCCCATTTCACTAGATAGTGATACTATGTGATTGGATCATGCTTTCATTTCATGCAAAATTCAGTGTAGAATTTATCCACCCATTACTTGTGTGTAGGTTGCTTTGGTGAAGATGAAACTGAAGTCTTTTCTGCCTGGCAAGAAGCAGTTAAAATTGAACAATGAAGGGACCCAATTATGTAAACAGTAAAGATTACCAAGAAATGATAACTTCTACTTTATCCATCTATTCTGTGGTTTTTCTGTTGATCTTCTAGTTAGTCAAGAGAGATAATGTCTCAGACATGCCATATAGCTGCTGTCTATGACTTTGAACTGATTTGGAGTTGGGCTGTGGATACTTAATACCATTCCATTGACAGTGGACGGACTATAATCCTCTCCTTCCGACCTGGGGCTGTCAAACTGGGCTGATGAAAGAAGGACTTTCATCTGACAATAAAAATCCAAAAAAAGTTCCTACAATGTGAGCTTTGCTGCTGTTGGTACAGAACAGAAGCACAGGTGAAGCGTGTACACTGGGAACTAGGGATAGATTGGGGATTCTGATGGTGTACCATCCACCCTGTTGCCCAACTGACTCCCTGAGCTCATAGAACTGGTCTTGGAGTTGGTATTGGAGTTACCCAGACTCTTAGTACTGGGGGATTTCAATATCCATTGTGAGGCTGACTTGTCTGATGCAGCTCAGGAGTTCATAGCAGACATGACAACTAAGGGCCTATCCCAACTAGGTTCAGGACCAACTCATGTCGCTGGCCACACACTCAATTTGGTCTTATGTTCACATCAGGGGGTTCTTCCATGGGTGGGAGATCCTGTGGTTTCCCCATTGTCATGGACGGACCACTACCTGGTTAAGGTTGGTTTCATGGCCACAGCTCAGCCCTGCAGGGGTGAAGAACCTATTAAGAAGGTGATGGCTGTTCTTTGAAACAAGAGTTATTATATGGAGTCCTTTAGGGCTCCAATCTGTCACCAACGCTTTTTAACATCTACATGAAACTGCTAGGTGAGGGAATCAGGAGATTTGGTGCAGGGTGTTATCAGTATGCTGACGACACCCAAATCTATTTCTCCTTATCATCATCACCAGAAAATGGCATTCACTCCCTAAATGCCTGCCTACGGGCAGTAATGGGCTGGATGAGTGATAACAAATTGTAGCTGAATCCAAGCAAGACGGATGTGCTCACTGTGGGGAATTGGAATTTGAGGGATGAGTTAGGTCCTCCTGTGCTGGATGGGGTTACACTTCCCCAGAAGGAACAGGTATGCAGCTTGGGAGTGCTCTTGGATCCAAGCCTCAATTTGGTATGTCAGGTGGAAGCTATGGCCAGGAACACTTCCCATCAACGTCAGCTGATTCGACAGCTGCATCGATTCCTTGAAGAGAACAGTCTCAAAACAGTTGTGCATCAGTTGGTAACCTCCAGGCTTGACTACAGCAATGCGTTCTACGTGGGGTTGCCTTTGTACGAAGTTCAGAAACTTCAGTTAGTCCAAAATACAGCAGCCAGACTGGTCTCTGGGGTAACTCAGAGAGATCATATTATGCCTGCTTTAAAACAGTTGCACTGGCTGCCAATATGTTTCCGGGTGAAATACAAAGTGCTGGTTATTACCTTTAAAGCCATGAATGGCTTGGGTTCAGGCTACCTTAGAGAGCACCTTCTTCTGTATGATCCCCATCTCACAATGAGGTCATCTTCAGAGGTCCGTCTCCAGTTACCACCGGTATGTCTGGTGGTGACTCGGAACTGGACCTTCTCTGTAGCTGATCCTGCCCTATGCAATGTACTTCTGGCAGATATCCGCAATTTAGGCTCTTTGTTGGCCTTTAAGAGAGCCCTAAAATGTACTTGGCCTTCCAAAGTTTTTAAATTGTTTTTAATTGGTTTTAATTGGCTCTGAATTGTTTTTAAATTGTTCTAAGCAGTACATTTTAAATGATGGTTGTTTTTATGTTTTGTAAACTTGTTGTGCACCGCCCAGAGCCTTTGAATGGGGTGGTCTAGAAATGTAATAATAATAAACAACATACAAAATCAGATATGCTCATACAGTAACTGATCTGCATAACTGGCATCATTGATTTTCATAACAATGCAAATTATGCTGCTCTGAATACAATTCTTACCAGGCACTTTAGATTACTACACACTCAATTCGTTAAAAGTTAAAAATAAATAAAAAGCACTACCCCCACTCTTCTCAGTCAACTGTTTATCCGATTTCATTGCATACAATGGGTTTCCCTTATATACAGTGCCTGTAGGCACTATTCTCAACACACAGTGGTGGTTTTTTTTTTTTTTTTACACCCCTACATGGTGTTAATGAGTTGCCAGCTGCCTGTTGTGACATAACAAGAAACCATGAACCCAATGTCTTCCTTATTCTTTGCTGGTTAGGTTTTCTATTGTGGCACAGAAGTGTCAGATGGTATGATCAGAAGTAAATAGTCATGACAGACAAGAGAAAAGGACCTGACAGTTGAAGGTGCTGATATCCATTATGCCTCCACAACTACCACCTCCTGGGGAGACTGTCGAAGGCTTTGAAATATTACACTGTACTCTTGGCTAACATGGCTCTTTCACAAATAATATATTTACTGTAGAAGAACAGGTATGCCACCAGAAACAACCAGCTTAATGCAATTCAGACACATGAACACATATGTACGTAAAAAATTTAGTTGAATCCAATAAATTAAATACACTCACTTTCCCCTCTGATTTGAAATCATTATCACTTCTTATATTTTAAGTATAGAATACAACAGGTCTTGACAATTTTTCTTTGGATCTAGGAGCCAGCCCAAACATTTTGTAGCGAGACAATGGGCAACTGACCAAACAACTGGACTTGGTGATGGACATTGTGGCCAGGAAAGGGGGGGGGTGTGAGGTGATAAATGGATTTATCTTCATCTCCTTTACAAGTAAGGTAGAACAGAAATAGAGATGCCGGGCGGGGGGGAGATTTTATTACATAACTCTGCCTCTGAATACTTCCTAGTCTAAGTGCCACAGTTAAATTTCTAGGCAACATGGTTCCGGAGCCTAAAATTTGGCAAGCCCCAGAATACAACCGATCACAATCAAAAGGACCTAAAAAATATAAGAAAGCTTATTCTTCTTATGAAACTGACAAATCAATCAAACTTTATTTACAATCAAAGATCAGCTACAAAGTTTAAGAACAAAAACATTCAGAACCAACAGGATTATGACTAAGTCATTTGTTGGGTAGATTGGATGAGTTTATATCATGCTACTTCTCTCTCATACAAACCAATTTCTAATTTGTATGGTAGCTACATTTTGTGTGGCATTGGTGAAAACACTACAACAAATGAAACTGACCAGGTTAAAAACACAATACTTTAACGTTTTTCTCCTTTCTTGCTTCTTAATAAGTTCTATTTAAGAAAATTAGTTTGAATCAAGGTAACTATATGCAAGGTAAGAACACAGTACTACCCATATTATATTCCTATAGGTAGGAAGAAGAGCAATGCTCACTTGCACAAGGTGACTCTTCCCAAAGTCTGGGCAGTTTCTCACCCACACCTTCCCTATAGGCTCCAATGCTTATCCACAAGGATACGCATCCACAAGGATACGCATCCAAAAGCTGCCACAAGGCAGGCTTTTATGGGATGCAAGCAAGTCCTCCTACCAGGAGCTGGAGACAGGAAAGCAGCAAAGCGGCAACATTTGCAGATGACACTAGACTATATAGGGTAGTACAATCCAAAAGAGATTGTGAGGAGCTCCAAAAGTATCTCTCCAAACTCGGAGAGTGGGAGACAAAATGGCAAATGCAGTTCATTGTAAGCAAATATAAACTGATGCATATTGGGGCAAAAAACCCCAATCATATATACATTGGTGTCTGCCCCGGCACTGAGCAGCAGCTCTGCCCCCCACCTTTTCATTGGCCATGGCTACAGCATCTGCACACATCCCCAAGCATTGGTGGCTAAGAGAATTAAATATATAGAAGATAGAAGATCCTTTTTACACCAATTGTGAAGGCAACAAAAATTCTAGTTAAATCTTGGTACATGTGTTAGTGGTGGTCATCACAAGCACACACCACCATCTTGGATCACATCACTCATGGGCCTATTAGCAGCACACAGTCAATTTATATGCTATTATTATGCTGTGCATGTAGTCACCTTAAGTGGGGCAGTGGGGAAATGCTTGACTAACAAGCAGAAGGTTGACGGTTTGAATCTCCACTACTACTATATCAGGCATCGGCGATATAGGAAGATGCTGAAAGGAATCATCTCACACTGCGCAGGAGGAGGCAATGATAAACCCTTCCTGTATTCTACCAAAGAAAACCATAGGGCTCTGTGGGCGCCAGGAGTCAAAATTGACTTGACAGCACACTTTACCTTATGCAGTGCATACCCATCTCAATCACTATACATATATGAAACATTATTCAACATATCAGCACTGTCTGAGATATCCAACATTTCAGTAAAGACCTAATATGATTAGAGTTAGTGACATGACAAGGTTGTGGCTGGCTGCAAGATTCACTGTCTACAGAGACTTAAATCCATTACCTGATTGATCAAGAAAATAACTAAGCATTTCTGATGTGGTCACTTTTTGAATGTAGGCAAGAGACATCAAACAACAAACTAGAGCTTTCCCAGAGGAAGCTACACATTTCTTTGCTATAGAAGCTGGAGGTGCCATTATCTACGCCAAGTACCCCAAAGCTGTTCCAAAACAAGGCTGCAGGCCTCATTTAGCTACTAATTACATGTCCTGAAAGCCTTTCTATTTGACCAATAAGAATGGCAAACAGGAAGTTTAGCCAGCAGAGACTCTTCTAATGCTTCTTAAGCTAATCAGATTTGAAAGGCCGCCTTCAGTCGGTCAATATCTAGTACAACATATTTGCACAGGAGCTTCAAGATGAATGTACAATTTAGTAGTGCCCCTTTGATGATCCCTAGAAAACTCATGCATATATAAATCCACTCCTTCAAATCTCCGTATCTGTAGTTAGTAGGCTCCTATATCAGCAAATATAGAAATCTCTGTACAAGGGAATTAAAGAAGTAAACAGAATTACAATTTTTGTCAATGAACACATTCTTAGTCTATTGATTTGTGCTAGGTGACATGACCTAATCTGAACCACAAATACAAATGTGCTGTTTCATTAATTGAAAACCAACTGGATCTTCATGCCCCCCCTTTCTCCCCCCCAAAAAGGATTTATTTTTATTACTCTTATTTTAAATTTTTGATGTTCTTAGTAAACATTACAAATCTTAAAATAACTAATTTATATCTTATTTCCAAAATACTGAATTCTTCAAGATGAAGAATCTCAGAACAGCATGCAATGCAAATTAAAATCCAAATAAAAGCTCTCCAAAACGAGAGAATGTTAGCACTATTCCTGCATATATTGTAGTGCACTAATTGTTGGTTTTCATAATGTAGCTCATTAGTTTTGCATAATTTAAGTTTTAATTCATCGTTTAATTTTTAATTAAGGAGTCTTTCAAGATGAGCTTTCTTCTCAGATTTTAGTCAGTTGCTAAATATGTTTTGTGTAAAAAGGCTTAGGCAAGGCAATGACACTGTAGCCATTATATTTCTTTGCAACATCCACTATGAAGACAATCATTTTAGTATACATTTTGAAAATAACAACAGCAATTTTAACATTTCATGCAACATCTTTAATAATTAAAATGTGAAAAAATATTCAAACATTAAAAGGAATGGTTCTTTAGTAAGAAAGCTAACCAAATTCCTCATAGACGATTCTATCATGTTCTATCACAATATCATGAAGTAGTATTACTTACAAGTAAGTAGCTTTAGGCTTGTGGCCAAAAGGTTTCATTGTACTATCTGGCTAACATGCACACATTTGCTAAAGAGATTTCCTCGAACTTGCACTGACCTTATCAGCACAGGTTCACAGCCTAAATTACTGGGTCTATTTCTATTACAGAAAATTATGCAATTCTAAAAAAAACTGAAGGAGCAAAAAAGAAGTGATAAGATAATATAACTTGTAATGCAAAATTTCCAACTTTTGAGATTATGTATAACACATTTAGGGCTGAAATCTTCAGCATGCATGCTTGCTAGTCTAAATCCACTTACCATCTATGGGACTTATGTGACAGGACATGGATAGGACTGGATTGCAATTCATGTTTCTCCCAGAAGAATAAGAATAGTAAGCAAATTTTACAGAATGGTTAAACAAAAACTTGTTTCAAGAATAAAACAACTTATACAAGTGAAAGTTTTGAGCTCCGGCAAAAGCACATGTCTTTGTCTTTCCCAAAGCAACAATGAGAACCCATATGCTCTCCAGATTTAGGATCATAGCCCCAATCCTTTAAAGATGTAACAGAAACATTCAGTGATCTCCAATATTTAACATTTCTATTAAAATATATAATTTATTATATTAAAATGACATTTTAGCCAAGAGAAAAAATATGATATGACCCAAAATTTGTAAATGACTTCTGCTAAGTAAAATGGCCAATCCCCTCCTGAAACAGAAAGCCTCTTGGGGAACAGAGACTGACTTCTCAGCACTTTATGTCAGAATTTATCTAGGTTGTTTTATGTGTATTATTTCCCCCATATATTTTAGCAGATATGTGTACTAAACATACATCTAACCAAACATTTGGACAAACCAATTATATTCAGCAAGTATTGTTATTTGTGCACGGAAAAGGTTGCGGCTGTACTCAGTTGCATTATAAACCTTATAAAATTTCAAAGGAATTCCAAGTTGCTTAACATGTGTTTGAAGTTGTATTGGTGACTCCTGAAGTTTACTTTTAAAGTTACCAAAATTATTTTTTTCTGGGATTTGCCCTTAAAATGATAGCTTCATCAAAGAGATTCAAGACAAATGAAATATATAAATGAAGTATCGGCATGTACAGGTAAACACAGAGAACAAATTAAGATTTGTCTGTCTGTTTCAAGTGACATTGGTTACTTAAAATGACCCGCAAGTTGACCCACCATGGAGATCCCAAAAAGTATCTATGCGGCAACATAATATAGCAAAAGACAAGATGCAGGCTGTTATGTTCAGTGGGAAAATCAGCAGTGAACCTATTTATATGTGCATCACTGGTTCACCATCTGCAGTTACATAGGAACAACATAAGAACATAGGAAACTAGCTGCTTTATACCAGGTCAGACCATTTGTCCATCTAGTTCAGTATAGTCTATACAGATTGGCAGCGCCATCTCCAAGGTTGCAGGCAGGAATCTCTCTCAGCCCTATCTTGGAGATGCCAGAGTGGGGACTTGGGACCTTCTGAATGAAAGCATACAGATGCTCTTCCCAGAGCAGACCCATCCTCTATGGGAAATATCTTACAGAGCTCACATGCAGTATCCCATTCATATGCAAGCCAGGGCAGGCCCTGCTTAGCAAAGGGGATAATTCATATACATTTAGATATTTTATATTATGTGATGGTTTTTAGTGCTTGATATTTGGTAATATTTTTATTAGTTTTATGCTGTTTTGTTTGCCTTTATTACTTTAAGCAGCAAAGACAGAATGGGGCAAGCATTTTTATATAAATAAAATGTAATAAAAAGTTGCAGTCATACAATAAGTCACGGGCCTCATTACTGTACCAAAGATATACTAAAATGGTACAGAATGGGTTGGTTTAGAAGCTACAAAAAGGCTTCACACAATGGGCCCTAGCTTCTGATGTAAAAGCATTGGAATCAGTCCCATAATGGATACAGCCACAGCTTCCAATAGGCAATTCCCACTGTCTCAAGAGCACAGCTACATATGTCGAAACAGGTGCAAATCATATGGAGTCTTTTTTTGTGAACTATCTTACTGACTACTACTACGAATATTTATATACCACTGTGACAAAATTCTCAAAGCAGCTTACATTGAAAAATAAATAATACATAAATAAGATGGCACCCTGTCCCCAAAGGGATCACAATCTAAAAAGAAACATAAAGGTAGACATCAGCAACAGCTACTGGAGGGAAGCTGTGCTGGGGTTGGATAGGGCCAGTTGCTCTCCCCCTGCTAAATATAAGAGAATCACCACTATAAAAGTTGTCTCTTTGCTCAGCTAGCAGGAGAACATCTGACCAACCAGATGTTCCAGCACCTCTACCTGAAGACAATGAAGCCATCTTCAGAGATGGCATCAGCAGAGCAAGCATATAAAAAATAACATCACAACACTAAGAAACACAAAAGGCAATGAAAGAGCATCTTTCATTTTAGAAGGAGTAAAATATTACCTGTGTGCACACTGTAAAACTTGACTAATTGGGTCAATAAGTCTGTGTACGTAACTCTGCTTTGTTGTCATATTGATGTAAACAAGCAATTATTTTTTTAATAATCATAGTATACGACTTACCAGCTTATCAGAGATTGAGATCACACTCACATGGCATAGTAAGAGTCCATGCCACAATTTATCACCTAACATAGTTTTTTAGCATCAAGGAAGTGGGGATGGAAAAGAAAAGCTTCAAATTTAATGTCCAGTCTGCTGATGACTGATATGCACAAAAGTGGGCATGACATAAGAAGTTTCCTGGTTTGTTTCTTTCCCTCACCAATATTGTACAAAATAAATTCTGGCATTGGAGAATTACCAGAATCCTGGATAGAGAAACACTTTTTTTAAAAAAAGCATTGTTGTGGGTCATTAACCTGGCAGTGGTGCCAATGATTAATACCATGTTTCCCCAAAAATAAGACAGTGACTTATATTAATTTTAGCCCCCCAAAATGCACTGGAGCAATTAGCGGTACATCAGAAATTACTGCTAGGTCTTACTTTCGGGATAGGTCTTATTTTTGGGGAAACAGGGTATGTAGTTAGCTTAGATGAACAAGGTTATATATATAGAGAGAAATGCTGTTCCATAATTCAATATTGAATATGCATTTCAAATCCAAAATTTGTCATAAGATTAACTAATACCATTGTAAAGACATCCCTCTGACATGTTCACCTCCAGGAGAACTATTTTAGGAGATTTCAGTAGCAGCTGAATGTCAAATAAGTCAAACTGAAATAATCTGCATGTCTCAAATAATACATTATAGTTTAACTAAAACAGTTCTTATTATGGGTTGATTTAGGATTTTTAAAAAGAAATAGTATGTTTCTTGCAATTCATTGAAAAACTGTAACCATTTTGCTGATTTTTAAATATCACACCCGCATTCTTGATCTGGGAGTTCACATGTTGAGAACCCAGTCAAACGAAAGGCTTGGACTTTGTTTTTAGAAGTGCTCTCCCTGCCAAATCCTTATGTGATGAGTGAATGAGAAGAGGAAAAATGAAAGGGCCATTCAGTATATAGGTGCAGACATTTAAAGCCACCACCACTTTCTCTTTAAGGGGCTCCCTAATCCTTTAAAGTTATGTACATGTTAATTTCTCTGAGTATATGCCTGTCTCGATGGGAGAAATGGAGAATAGGTTTTAAAATAGTGTAGGCGCTCACGTGGATTTTAGTTGTATTAACAATATATGTGGTTCTCAAAACATTTCTGTGCATATAGAAGACCCGAGAACCAGAGAAGCACTACATAAGGATGGTGTTTCGGATCTATCCTTATCAGCCTGTGGCCTTGCACAAATACCTTACCTCACTCACTCTCCACTCACACTAGTGGAAAGCTTCTTTGCTGATGAAATGCAATAGTTGTAAAGCCAGAACAGCCCTGGGGAAAGCCTAATCATCAATACCTACAGACCTCAAAATCATAAGAGAGGGTCTTCCAGGTGCATAGAAGCACGAATGTCAAGGCCAACATGTGTCCAATGAGATCAGTAATGGGTTGAGCGAGAGAGAGGAAATGGCAAGCTCCACTTGGTTGCATCAGGCTGACTGCATGTTAAAGTATTACTTAATCAGAATATAGTAAATGGAACTGAAAGAATGTTGCTTGAAATAGTCTTGATGCAATATCTTCATATTTCTCAAGGGCAAGAACTCTCCTCCATACAGAAAACAATATCCTCTATTGTACCACCAAAATCCAGCTTAAATGGAAAAGGGTGGCAAGCATAAAACCCCAGAAGGCTCTTATCCTTATTAAAAGCTATCAAAATGTAAGGATTTTAGATGAAAAATGTCTCTTTATTATAGAATTCATGAAACTTCAGGTCAGTTCAATTATCCTTATAAATTATTATTTTTTAATTCTAGTCTTTTAAAATTCAGAAGAATAATGTATATTTAAAATATTTTATAATTACAACAAAAGTATTAATTAACAGTTCATGGAACTATAAGTAGCAAGATGAGCGAATAAGCCATCTACTGACCATAAATTTAAAAAAAAATTTTTAAACCATTTTATGGTATCTTTGTATCTATATGATGTTAGATAGGTCATAACTTTAGTACTTTCCTCTGAAAATCTAATAATTACCAACCTTCTTCATTTCTGAGCTGATTATTGACTTTGTAATAAATTGGCACAAGTTCAGCCTCACAGTCAATTGCAAATATTAACCGTGAATTTTATTTTTCAGCCATGCTGACCATTAAAACTAATTTGTAGGTATTCCCTTATATTCATTTTTAAAGAAGTCTGAGTTACTACATGCTGGAAAGCTTTTAGATAAAGAAGTTAAACAAACTAGAATAAGTATTCCTATGAAATGCAAAAGTTCTACATAAATCTAATTAGACCTGCAGTTTTGAAACACTTGTTCACATTATTTTATACTCAGTAATCCAAAAATATTTTTATTAGTATTAAAACACTTTCAATTTCCAAAAAGCATGGAAATTGCAAGTGAAGGTGCCCATCTTAACTTCTGTATTATTCTAACTTTGAAAATGAGGCTACACACACACACACACACACACACACACACACACACACACACACACAGAGCGGCTTGGTTTTTTTCTTCAGATAGAGATTGAATGGGTGGGGGAGGGACGCATCCAGGCAGACAACAGGTGATGCTTCCCCAATAATTTGTTATATATGCCCTTGATGAATTCAATACATGTCTATTTAATGCCTCTCTAAGAGGAATAATACTTCCCCAAAATATAACCTATGATAGTAAGTGACTAGTCAGAAATTAGAGAATCTTCATGCATTCATCCATAGTATTCCATAAATGGACTGCTAAGTAAATATGCTGTCAATAACGAACAGTCAAATCTGCATTCTCACAGCATCCAGATGTAGCCAACAAATAACTTGCACTGCATTCAATAGGCAGTTTTAGTCCTGAAATATTGTCCACGGTTTTACCAATTCCTCACACCTAATTTAGCAGTATCTGGAGAAACTGCAGAGAGCAGAGTCAAGTCTCAGATTCATCCCAAATATTTAAGAGGAAAGCACATAGGTGAAAATTTAAAGCATCTTAACTCTCATCTTGTACCAAAGATTTTTCGATACTGAATGTCCAGGTTTTCTGAAAAGGAAATTTTCACTGGGTACTGTGGAAAAGAGAAGTATAGCAGTAGGCCTTACCATGCTGACTAAGTGAAGTCTCCATATTCATAGCAAGTATACTTCTAACGTAGAACCCTCATGTTCAAATGCAGAATTCTAGCTCCTTTTGTTCAAAGGTTGCCACCAACCTTGCGATGCCCCCACACCCTCACCACTGCCTTAAATTCCATTGTAATTGTAACTGCCACCTCATGTGGTCTTGCAAGGCCCCCAGATTTGATGACTCCTCATATTAAGAGCATAAGAACAGCCCTGCTAGATCTGGCCCAAGGCCCATCTAGTCCAGCATCCTGTTTCACACAATGGTCCACCAGATGCCACTGGAAGCCTACAGGCAGGAGCTGAAGGCATGCCCTCAATCCAGCTGTTACTCCCCTGAAACTGGACTCAGAAGCATCCTGCCTCTGAGGCTGGAGGTAGCCTGTAGCCCTCAGACTAGTAGCTGCTAATAGACCTCTTCTCCATGAAGTTACCAAATCCCTCTTAAAGCCATCCAAACTAGTAGCCAACACCACATCTTGTGGCAGAGAATTCCACAAGCTGATTATGAGTTGTGTGAAAAAGTACTTCCATTTGTTCGACCTAAATTTCTTGGCAATCAATTTCATGGGATGACCCCTGGTTCTAGTGTTAAGTGAGAGACTTTCTCTACACCATGCATGATTTTATAGACCTCTATCATGTCTCTCTGAAGTCATCTTTTTTCTAAACTAAAAAGCCCCAGATCTAATATCCTTGCCTCATAAGGAAGGTGCTTTAGGTCCCTGATCATCTTGGTTGCACTCTTCTGCACCTTTTCCAGTACTACAATGTCCTCCTTAAGATACGGTGACCAGAAATGTATGCAGTACTCCAGGTGTGGTCATGCCATAGTTCTCTGTAAGCCATTTTGGAAGGGCGGTATAGAAATCGAATGCATGAATGAATAAAATAAGGGCATTACAAGATTAGCAGTTTTATTTTCAATCCCCTTCCTAATGATCCCTAGCATGGAATTGGCCTTTTTCACATCTGCTGCATATTGAGTCGACACTTTCAACAAGCTGCCTACCACAACCCTAAGATTCCTTTTGTGGTCAGTCACCGACAGCTCAGATCCCATCAGCATATACTTGAAGTTGGGGGGTTTTCATCTCAATGTGGAACACTTTACACTTGCCAACACTAAACCGCATTTGCCATTTTGTCACCCACTCCTCCAGTTTGGAGAGATCCTTTTGGAGCTCCTCACAATCCATTTTGGATTTCATAACCCTAAATAGTTTGGTGTCATCTGCAAATTTGGCCACTTCGCTGCTTACTCCAATTTCTAGATCATTTTTGAATAAATTTAAAAGCACTGGTTCCAGTACAGATCCCTGGGGGACCCCACTTCTCACTTCCCTCCATTGTGAAAACTCTCCATTTATACCTTCCGTTTCCTGTCCTTCAACCAGTTAGCAATTCACACATGTACTTGTCCCCTTATCCCATGAAGGGTATGTTTTCTCAAGAGTCTTTGATGAGGAAGTTTGTTGAAAGCTTTTTGGAAGACTAGGTATACTATGTCAACTTGATCACCTTGATCCATACACTTGTTGACACCCTCAAAGAACTCCAGAAGGTTTGTGAGGCAAGATTAACCTTTGCAAAAGCAATGCTGGTTCTCCCCCAGCAGGGCCTGTTCTTCTGTGTGCTTTACAATTTTATCCTTGAGGATGCTTTTCATCCATTTGCCTGGAACAGACAAACTGACTGGAACAGACAAATATTCCCTAGTAAGTCAATTTGCCACCTTGCCAGTGTCACACACATTTCCTCACAAGCCCATTCACCAAGCTGCCACCAACTCACAAGGCCTGCTACCATTTCACAGGGTCTCACAAGGCCTGCTCATTCTCATGCCACTGCTTCAAGTACCCTTGCAGGCCAGTTGTCACTTGCAGGCCAGTTTGTCACCTCTTGTACTATTGTACAGCCCCACCACCTTACCACCCCCTCAGTGGAGGGGGGGGAAAGCCCCCCAAAAGGAAAGAGAATGCTGTGTCACTATACAAGTGCCAGAGTGCTCCTAGCTTCTCCTTATTAAGCAGCTACATTAAGAACCAAGAAGTCACTTTTCGGGATGCGCACAAAGCATTACGTGCACATCTGTGGGGGCAGGGAGCAGGCACTTTAAATGGAGAAAGGGAGGTCTGCCCTGCTCCTCCACCACCCCGTGCCTACCCCAAGCAGTGATGTTTGTATTCAGCAGCTGGGCTCTCTGTTTGCCCAGCTGCATCTTGCCCCTGCCCCTTCCTTGCTCCTCTGCCACCCACCACCACCAAGCGGTGCTGTTTGTATTCAGCAGCCAGGTTTTCTGTTTGCTTGGCTGCACCTTGATGGGAACAGGAAGTTCCCTGTTCCCAGCAGCATCAGGGAGGAAATAGCATCTGAGCATGTGTGGACAACATCCTGAGTGTTCAGCAACACTGAACACTGTTGAGAACAGGGAACTTCTTGTTCCCAGCAAGATGCAGCCAAGCAAACAGAGAACCTGGCTGCTGAATACAAACAGTGCCGCTTGGTGGTGGTGGGTAGCAGAGGAGCAAGGGGGGGCAGGTAAGACCTGCCTTCCTTCTTTTAAAGTGCCTACTCGGTCACCCACCAAAATGCTTCGGCTGGGGCAGCTCAAAGTGTTTGGGCACCTCAAAATAGAGGTGCTGAAATACTTCAAGCACATCCCTAGTAACTTTCCAGAACTTGCCCCTCCCAACTTTGACATCAGAACCCTCAGTGGGCAAAAATCGCTGATATGTGCCCTTAGTTGGGGAATTCAGAAGTTAATAACTCAGGAAACAAACCTAAGGGTGCATGGGATGCACAGCTGCTACAGACAAGCTCTGGATTAATAGAGCACTGGTACTTTCAAGAGAGGCCAATTTCACAGGAACATAGGAACATAGGAAACTGCTATATACTGAGTCAGACCATTGGTCTATCTAGCTCAGTATTGTCTTCACAGACTGGCAGCGGCTTCTCCAAGGTTGCAGGCAGGAATCTCTCTCAGCCCTATCTTGGAGAAGCCAGGGAGGGAACTTGAAACCTTCTGCTCTTCCCAGAGTGGCTTCATTCCCTGAGAGGAATATCTTGCAGTGCTCACACATCAAGTCTCCCATTCAGATGCAACCAGGGCAGACCCTGCTTAGCTACGAGGACAAGTCATGCAAGCCATGCTTGCTACCACAAGACCAGCTCTCCTCTCCTTAGATTTCAACTACCTCCTCTTCTCCTGGAGGTTTTCCATGTCATCCGAAAATATACCCTTGAGGGCATTTGTTACCAGACAAGCTGTGTTTCAGGGTAGTGCAGAAAGCTCTCATCTATGTGCATGAGACTGTGCGATCACAGTCTCCATTTGGGATGTTTCCATTCACGAGCCCATGAACTTTTCACCTGGGTGGGTTTAGCAGGACCTAGAACTGGTTGCTCAGCATGAATAAAACATGGGGCATTGTGCCACCTGGTCAAAATAACAAAGACGGAATGGGCCCTCTCAACCCCTCTCTTTCACAAAGGATAACACACTAACTGGTGAACAGACTAGACTTGAAAAGGTGAACCAATCAAGGAAGGAAACCTCCCTTCCACCAGAGACAACAGTAAAGCACTCCTTGGGAGTCACACAAGACCAGTGATGCATTTCCTAAGCCATCTTTGAATTTACAATTAGCTGGTAAGGACTCAGGGAAATGAGTGAATCAAAACTGAAGATGCAACCCCTAAAGGGGTCCTGCTCTTCAGATATGCAATCTGGCAATTTGCATAAGCAATAGCAATAGCAATAGCACTTACATTTATATACCGCTCTATAGCTGAAGCTCTCTAAGCGGTTTACAATGATTTAGCATATTGCCCCCAACATTCTGGGTACTCATTTTACCGACCTCGGAAGGATGGAAGGCTGAGTCAACCTTGAGCCCCTGGTCAGGATCGAACTTGTAACCTTCTGGTTACAGGGCGGCAGTTTTACCACTGCACCACCAGGGGCTCATAAGACGTGGTGTAGTGGTTAGAGTGCTGGACTAGGACCGGGGAGACCCGAGTTCAAATCCCCATTCAGCCATAAAACTAGCTGGGTGACTCTGGGCCAGTCACTTCTCTCTCAGCCTAACCTACTTCACAGGGTTGTTGTGAAAGAGAAACTCAAGTATGTAGTACACCGCTCTGGGCTCCTTGGAGGAAGAGCGGGATATAAATGTAACAACAACAACAACAACAACAACAACAACTAGATTACATGCAAGTAACAATGACCTTCTTTGTCTTTCATGGAATTTGCTTGGAAACTGCTTCCGGGCTTGGAAACTGCTTCCGGGCAATGTTTTGGGGTATATTTACCTCCAGACAAATCACATGTTCTCAGAGTCTTTCAATCTTGGAATCTGTTCAGATTTACTATCCATGGATTCTCAAAGCAAGTGGTAGGTATTGATCCTTGTCCCTTTTCTTCCCCGTCTTGCTACACTTCCTGCATGGAGACGTGCAAGTGCAATGACCACAACCAGACCAAGGATAGGTAAACTAACCTCTTCCATCTCTGAGAAGCCTCCTCGCCCCTCTTCCTTTTTCCTTCCTTCCCTGCCGTCAAGCACTTTCCATGGCAAACCTTAAACCAGGCCAATCAACCTTCAATTTGGACTTTACGTTAAATTATTTTCAGCAAGATACTCATGTAGAACATTAACTAAGATTTTATTGCCTTGCTTAACTAAACTTTGCCTTCCTGTACCCCATTTTACCTCCAATAAAACTTTTGAACTGTATATCTGTCTCCTCGTCCTTTTCCATAGCACAAAACTTGCTCAAATTTATACTGAAGCCAAACTGCTCCCTCTAGCCAAGCTAATTCCCCATGCTAAGCCAAAAGCATAGCTGGAGAGTCTAACCAGCACTTCAGGGCAGTTCTGATAATACTAGACAGCCCTCCGAGACATATTTTCAGTAGCACAGAGCACATCTGGAAGATGGGGAGGTCATCAAAATTCACTACACTCCCACTATATGAGAGCCAATGCTGATTTAGTCATTGCATTTAGTCACCAGTGCTTCATTAGGCAAGGTGTCAGTCATTAGATGAATGTTTTCAAAACATAGGACTCTGCTTAATCATATTCCTGGAGCCTAACCTTATTCATTTCAGCACCAAGAGAAAACCTTTTTAAAACTTTCCCAGGCCTTTTAAACCATGTTTGAATTGTTTTTAATGTGTTTATGTTACTTCCTACTGTCTTCATTGTTCTATTAGTTTAGTGTTTATTAGTGCGCTGAATGGTTTACTGTTTAAAACAGGTGGTTTTTTGTTAGTTGCCACGAAAGCATTAGTGCTGAAGGTGTGTGGGTGTGTGTGGGTGTGTACATACACACACAGAGTAAGACAGACTTTGAGAAAAGCAGAGATATAGGGGCAATAAAATTTCAATAATCTTTGAAAAACTAGTTGCAAGAAACCAGCTTTCTTACATAAAAACAAGAAGTTTAAAAGGAAAATTAACGGAACCTATTTTCCATTTCTTTAAATATCCTACTACTCTACTTATGTCTTCAATATGGCAGATCATAATAAAGTTACACATCAGGTTCCCCTAGGAGACCCTCCTATGTACTATATGTTTTGCTTGGAATATAAATTAACAAACAACAATGGCTGCCACTTTGTTTCATGATGTGGGGTGGGGGGGATTGAAATAAAAATATACCTCCCATCATGATTCCCTAGGGACTCCCTCCTATTTCATGCTTAGGGGACAAGTCATGCTTGCTATGTTTAGCCTTACAGAAACAGAACTTAAAATGCCCTTCTCAAGTATACATGCATGTTGATATATGTAATAAAGGCTGCAGTATTCATTTAAAAATGAAAAATATTACTGATCAGATTTCTAGAGTCACAATGATGATTGATGCAAATGATAAATAGCCTTGAAAGTGATTTAAAGGGTCAGCTGGTGCAGAATTCAGCAGTTCCCAGTTTTATGGTAGTTAGTTGTGAGAAACAAAAAGTGTTTACTTTAGGTTCCATAGCAATGGCTTCATTTTTGGTTCAGAATCCAATTTAAAGTGCTGGTGCTTACCTTAAAGCTACAATGAGCTAGGTACAGTGGATTGAAGGAAATGTCTTCTCCTATATGTCACTCTCTATTACTTGGTCTCACTCCATCTTCTGCCCAGTTAAGATATGTTAAACCAGGAATCAGGCTTGCTCCAGGATTTGCAGAGTAATTTTTTACCAAGAAACGTCAGACTGGTCACCTCCTCAACACGTTTACTTGCCAGTGAAATGCTCCACATCAAAAAGCTGTTTCTTGTGGTTAATACTGTAGACAATGTTGGATCTTTTATTTTACTACTTATATTTCTCATTACACTTTTATTGCTGTTTTGCTGCTATTCTACCGTTGATTTTATTCAACTGGCTTGTTTGTTTTATTGCGGTCTTTTGTAAATTTCTATAGCTCATTTTTATAGTTTTTATCTTTTATATTTATGCTTCAGTTTAGTGATTATGCTTAGATTATTACATGATTTTAGTTTTTTAATGTAAAATGAATTGTGTTTGGTGTTAATGTTGTACAGCACCTCAGAGGGTTTCAGGCAGAAAAGCAACTTCTAAAACAAGCAAAACAACAGTAGTGTATTGGCCAATGTAAGTGATCTTCACTATTTTTCAAGTACTGGGCCACTAAGGGGGGAAACTTCAGTGTGAGAGTGATTTCATATTGTAATGACCTCTGCACAGTACTGCCCTTTTCTCAGTGTTTATAGAAAAAAGTCCTCTCTTAAGAGCTCTATGGGGAAAGCACTGGCAAGGGATACACTTCCCAGCATTCAGTGTATGCCTTCCAAGATGGTGCAGTGGCTGAAAAAGCATATATATCAAAGGACAGTATATGTACTTCAAGACATCTCCTATTTGATGCACCTGTGAATACACTAGCTCATTCTAACGTAGGATGACGTGTACTGTTGCCCTGCTATTTTGTCACTCCTGTAAACTGACGAATTGAATATCCGATGCTTTTAATATAGAACTGAATACAATAACAGGTATCATGATTGAAAAACAGCACTTAAAAGGATATCACTTGTTCAAAAGGAATAAACAACAAATAGGGAGGAAGGGTTGCATTATATGTTTTTTTTAAAAAATGTATACACCTGCACAAAAGTCCCTGAATCCAAGAATGGAAGCTCAGTCAACAGTGCCTGGGTAAAAATAAAAGGATAAAGAAATAAAAGTAATACCATCACAGAAATTTACTATAGACAAGCTAGACAAGCAGGACTGGATGACGCTTTCCTTAGGTAGATTACCAAATTTTCGAAGAGGCAGGCATCAGTCATAATGGAGGAATTCAACAAGCTGAACATCTGCTGGAAGTCTAACTGTTTAGAGTGGGAGGCCTAAAATGTTCTTGATCTCCCTTGCTGACAACTTCATCTCAGAAGATGGAAGGAGGAACAATAGGGTTGGCTATCCTAAATTTAGTCCTTACCAACGGAGAATAATTGGCTGTGAAAACAAAGTGGCAGTAATCCTGAGAGAACATGACCATGCCTAGATTCCAGGAAAGATTACTTGTGTGGGCGCAGAGAAAAACTACATAGAAAGCTGCCTTATACCAAGTCAGACCATTGGTCAATCTAATTCTGTCTACACTGACTGCCAGCAGCTTCTCCAAGGTATCAGGCAGGAGTCTTTCCCAGCTCTACCCAGAAATGTACGTTATGGTCCTGTTGTCCCTACATTAGGATCATAGAAAGCTGACATATACTGAGTCAGACCATTGGTCTATCTAGCTCAGTATTGTCTACACAGACTGGTAGCAGCATCTCCAAGGTTGCAGGCAGGAATTTCTCTCAGCCCTATCTTGGAGAAGCCAGGAGAGAACTTGGAACCTTCTGCTCTTCCCAGAGCAGCTCCATCCCCTAAGGGGAATATCTTACAGTGCTCACACTTCTAGTCTCCCTTTCATATGCAACCAGGGTGGACCCTGCTTAGCTAAGGGGACAAGTCATGCTTGCTACCACAAGACCAAAATCCTAAAGTGCAGAAAATGAGTTTTAAAAGATCGTAAATTCTGAAATGCAAGATATTGGAAGCACAATTGCAAACAACTGACATAGCTGGCTTTTTTCAATTAACTGTTTGAATGTTTAATTGGTTTTTATTCTGTTTTTATAATTTTGATTTTAATTGTTAACTGGTTTTGTTTTTATTCTGTTGTAAACCGCCCTGAGCCATTTTGGAAGGGCGGTATATAGAGTGAGTGAATTAATGAATTAATGAATGAACAAACGAACAAACAAAGATGGAACAATGGAACAACAGAATGCTTCTCGGGAAACCAATAAGGATGTACAAAGAATGCTCAGAATATTTGCAAAATAAAAAGGATACACATGGGAAATGGAGAGGCATATAACCAATTACGAGTACAAAAGCGTGGCCTAATCCTGTATGGATGCTGTCTGGAAATTAAAAGTTAAGAAGTAGAGTCTTGTGAAGGATACCAAAAACAACCAAAAAAAGGTTTTATGAATATGTTCAAAGCAGGAGAAAGTCAAAGAAGCGGTACCACTGTTCAAAAAGATTGTGAACTACTAACAGGTGACAAAGAGAAGGCAGAGCTGCTCAACATGTATTTTGCATTTGTCTTCTTCCACAAGGCAAATGTGGCCCAGCTGGACAACAGATACATACATAAAGGAAGCAGAGAAAAGCAGCCTATGATAGGCAAAGGAATGGTAAGAGAACATCTAGCTACCTTAAATGAGCTCACTATATGTCTCCAGTAGAAGCTGTGTGATAATGAACAGTCTGCTGCATGCAGTGATACACTCTCCTTTGCTGAACATTTTCAAACAGAGGTTCAACAGGCATTTGTCAGAGATAAAGTCATAGTTTACTGAACAGAGTCGCACTGAGCAGAGGGCTGGACTAGAAGACTTTCCAGCTCTCGATTATTTAATTCTACAATACAACTCCCTGGAAAAATGAATAAAGCCGCAATCAACAATCTAGGAATCTAGGTGCGAGAAAGGGTACACTTATAGTGTGGCTGCACTGGCTGCCACTTCTATGCCAGATTCAAAGTGTTGTTCATTCCCTTTAAGAACCTATATGCCCGGATCCAGTATACCTTAAAAAATGCTTACTCTCCAAAATGAACCTCTTGATCGCCTCAAGTCATTTTACAAAACTTGGCTTCTAGTGTTTCTGAAGATCTAAGAGAATGTAAAATGGCAGTAGCAGTTTTACAAAAACTACCTCAAGGAAGCCCACCACACGATCCCATAGGGTGCTTTCCACTGTCAAGGCAAAGCTTTTCTATTAATTAAGGCTTTTAAATAATTTTTACTTTGCGCTGCTGGTTTTATTGGGTTGTGTATCCTAAGTCATACTGCAAACAGATGTTCCATAAACTAAAGGGGAAAGAGACAATTTTAAACTTATTCCTCCATCCTCTCTGCAAATTCCTACAGCCCATCAAAAATCTGCTCTTAGAGAATGGAGGGTCCAAGGAAGCAGAAAGGCTTGCCACATGGAGGGGTTGCAGCGAGAAGAGTTTATGTGCAAAATCACCTGTTCCTTGAACAAAAGGAAGATCTTCCCTTTGCACTACAACAGCTTAGTAGACAACACATTAAGGCTATTCCCACGATCACTGGAAAGTGGACTAAGGGAGCTTAGCCCGCTTTCCAGTTATCATGGGAATCACCAGGCCTGCATGTGAGCCCAGTGCTCCCAAGGCAGTTAGCCCGCCTAATCCCCGCTCACTTTAAATGACTGAGCTCTCCGTTAACCTCATTGTTTTGCTAGTGTGTCGCCGTGGCGAGTGGTAACACACAAGTAGGCCCCTGACAAGCAGCCTCCCGGGTTCGGGGGTCTCTGCAGGATGCCCCGCACACCTGCACAGGGCATCCTGGAACTTCCGGGGGCTGCACGACCCCCAGTGCCGGCAGTCATGTGAGCAGCCAATCCGGCCACCCCGGGCTGCCTTTTGATCGTCTGCAGAGAGAGTGGGCTAAGCCCGCTCTTTCCACAGACACAGAAGCAGCTCTTCTCACCGACCGTGAGAAGAGCTTCTTTGTCTTGTTCAGCTATACCGTTGCTGTTATGCATTTTAGAATTATTTTTATTTATATATATATATATATATATATATATATATATATATATATATATTTTTTTTTTTTTTTTTAAATATTCTCTGCCATCTTTGTCAATTTTTTATTAGGAAGGCAGCTTATAAATTATATAACTAACTAAAATCAACAAGCAAAAGAATGACAGCTTAATTACTTCTTTTAAGTTATAGCTTTAAAGAAATGTATAAACAACTTGTGATAAAACAAATGTACAGAATCTTGGAAAAAAGTTGCCACATTAATCATTGTAGTTCAGCACTTTCCCCCCACCAAAAATATCAAAGCAAAAAATAGCTGTCAAAGCATAAATTGAATCAATTTCAAATTGAACAGAAAATTATTTCCTATTTTCCAACAGTACTGATTTGGAGTGATCTTAAACCTCTGGAAAAGAATTCCCCAATTTCAAAAATTCTGAAGTCTAATTACAAGTAATTATAGCTTTTCATTTTCAACATGATGAAATAATTTGATTCCTTTTACAAGAGGTCTGGTTTAGCTCAAAACAGACAAGTTCTTCTGCTATGAGTTAGTACACAAAGACAATAAAGATCCCCCTCGAAAGAAAATCAGGGATACATGTTGGTCATAAATCATAAATGCAGGATTCCAGCAAAAATAGTCTGTGTGTTCCACAAATGCCATTCATTTCCATTGCACATGAGTGAGATAAAGTAAACAGACTGCTGACAGTTTGGCTTTCAAACAAAAACTATGTAAGACTGAAAGGAGAAGAAAGAACGTGCAGCATAACAATTACCTTAATTAACAATCTGTTTTTGTAATAAATTTGAGAGAGAAAGAGAGCAGATGGAATGTAAGCATTTCTTATAAAGGAAAAACCACAACACAACCTACCAAAACCCAAATTACAACTAAATATTTTTAAGGGGGTTTTGTTCCCAGATTTTGTTACTACATATTCTTCACAAATCCTCTTACTACTTAAGAAAATAAATAAGTTGCAATCAAATATATTATGCCTTTAGAATGGTTATGCAAACTTTATCTATCGAAACCTGAGCACCAGCCAACCCAAAACAAAGTCAGCTCAGACCGGTAATTTTCCCAAAGGCCCCCTGTTCCACACAACCCTACACTGGATAATGTTATGTACAAGAAATAAAGCAAACACCAAATTCTCCACCTTCCTTAAGTAAGAAGTTGTTATCACTGTTCCCATTTAAGCTGCTCAACATGCTTGAATGCAGATATGGATCCATGGATGTGAAGTGTGTGTGAAAGTCAATCATACGGACATCTCAGTAATATCCTTACAAAGAAATATACTAATCATCTCTCAGTTTGGAAATTTGCATCCACGTATGCTGTGCAATACCTCTAGTAAGCAGCTCCATGCCGTGTTCCAAACTACTCATTCTGAATCAGCAACTTTGTCTACAGACACAGCTAGACATTAGGGTAGAATGAGGGATTGGCACTGAAATCAGCTACCTCCCCTCTCTTCCCTCTAATGTCCAACAATAAAACACACATGCTATGACATCACATTCTAAGTTTCTCCACTTAGCACAGCAACCAATTCAGTGGAGTACGGGGCAGTAAAACCCAGAGTGTTATGATGTCACAATATGTGTTTTGTTTTATTAGATATTACTAGAGAAAGGAAGAAGAAGAGAAGCAAGCCGCTGTTTTTGATGGCAGCAATGCATCCTCTATTCCCTGGTTCTATCAGGCACCCTTAAAGTCAGATGAGCATTCCAAAGAAACCACATCTGGGCCCCAGTAGCCAACTTGAAATAGGCCATTTTGAGCTCAAAACAGGCCCTTCAAATGAATGGGCTGTTTTGAGCTCGGAGTGGAAAGACCCCGTTCCCACTCGAAACGTTTCGAGTGTGAGGGTGGTGCCAAAGTGGGCAGTGAGGGGTGGCAGAAAGTAACTTTGACAATCATTACCTCACTACCACTCAGGCTCTGTGAGCAGCAACACCCTGCCTGGCATCTCACGCTGAGGCTGCCCCTGATACGGTGCTCTTCTGGCCTCTGGCCATGCATGACAAGGTCCGGGTTTTCATCTTCTGCATGTGCGGAAAGGCCAGAAGAGCACCATAGGTGAGGTAGCATTGGCGTGAGATGCCGGCCGGGGTGCCACTCCTCCCAGGTGCTGAGCAGTAACCAGGTAATGATTATTAAAAGTACCTCCCATGGCCCTTCTCTGGTGCCACCCTCACAAGCTGGAACACTAGGAATGTTCCAACTTGGAATGGGGTCATTCCATCGGAATAACCAGCTCAACCAGTTGTTCTGACAGAATGTTCCAAGGATTTGCAGTCCGTTCTCAGTTTAGAACAGAACGCAAATCCTGTTCCGTGTACATCCATTATACTTACTTACTTACTTATTTATTTAAAAATTATAGACAATTTACCAAGACTCATCAAGCCCACTGACCTTTCTTGCTCTTCCACATAGGAACAAATTATTCTACCAGGCACAAGCTATGAACACATCATATCGGACTACAAGGCTCAGGGAAGGAAGAGGAAGACCCTGGAGCCCAGGTGGTTTCACCAATTCTTCCAATAAAAGGTTGAAGATGAAACTGTGGTGGGTAAATGTGTGTTCTCTGCCACCCTTGAGGGCAGAACTAGTTTTAGTGGGCTTAAATTGCAGGAGAACAGATTTTGGGGGAACGTTAGGAAAAACCTCTCAATAATACGAGCACTTTAACAATGAAACCAGTTATGGGGGGTTCTCCTTCTCTGGAGGTCTTCAAATCTGTTTGAAACCTCTGTTGTGGATGCCCCACTCTGGAATTCCTGCATAGAACAGGGGTTGAACAAGAGCTGGAAAAGGCCTTACAGGCCATCTCTTAAGATTCTATATGTATCCTAGGATTCTGTACGTATGCTTTTGTCACTTTGTTTGGTGGGAATGAGAAAAATGCTGAGAGTTCTGGTTGATTACTGAAATGAAAACCTGCTTTCCATCAATCATTAGAAGACAAAGGTTGTAATGTTTGCAAGAAAACCTTAAAACATACCTGTTTAGCCAGGCTTTTAGTTTATTGTTTTAAAGCTTCAGGTTTTAGAGTTTTTATTAGTCTTTTAAAATGTTTTAATCATGTTGATGTTTAATGGTTGTTTTTAGATTGTGAACCACCCAGAGAATTCTGTATGGAGCAGGAGAAAAATGTGCAAAATAAATAATAATAAATAATTATGCATACATGGCAAATGGGGTTAGTGTAGTGCAGACAACGCAATATAAATATTTGGGGGTCATCTTTCAGGCGACAGGTAGCTGGAAAAAGCAAACTAATTCCACGACAACAAATAATCAGAGATCAGTAGCCGCAATTCTAAGATACTTTTTTTCTTTGAAGGTAGATATGTCCCAGCTGCCATTAAGGTTTTTCAAATCAAGGTTATTTCACAGATTCTTTCTGGCTCTCAGATTTGTATATATAGTGATTTTCATCAACTTGAGAGGGTCCAGTCTAAATTTCTTGGGGCCATTCTTCCAACCCCCTGTTGTGTGTCTAAGTTGTAAAGGGAAGTGGGCCTGTTAGGTTTCGAGTAGGGGTGTGCACGGAACCACGGAACTGCGGTCTGGCACTGGGCTGGGGGGTTCCTTTAAGAGCGGGGGGAGGGTTTACTTACCCCTCCCGCCGCTTTCCCCCTCCGGCACCCGTAGTTCTTTTAATAATTGGGGCGGCAGGATACCTCCCTGCCGCCCCTTATGTTTTGCTGCTGCTGCTGCCGGCTATGCTGCAAAAGGCCTCAATAAGCCTGTAGCGCGCACGTCGGAGGAGGCATGAAGCACGTCGGCGGAGGCATGAAGCGCGCACGTGCTACAGGCTTATTTAAGCCTTTTGCAGTGTAGCCGGCAGCAGCAGCACAACATATTATTAATTATTATTATTAAAAGAACTACGTGCGCCGGAGGGGGAAAGCAGCAGGAGGGGTAAGTAAACCCTCCCCCGCTCTTAAAGGAACCCCCCAGCCCAATCACTCGAACCATGAACTGCCCATGTCCGGACCTATCCGGAGGCCTGTAGAATGGCCTCCGGAACAGTCCGGGCTCATCACTCGTTTGGAGACCTGTGCCTAGATCCACATTTTCAACTTTTGGTTGGAACTGATCTACTTTCCTTCTGGGTTAGCCCCCTTAATTTTTAAGGATGAAGATCCCTCTGATTGGATGTATTTAATTACTGAAAAGCTTAAATCATATGGTTTATCAATGGAATATCTACTCCCTCTGGGTTATGATAATGCCAACGCAATCCTCAAGCAGCGCATTATTGATATGGAACACCAGTTAGATCTAAGTCGGGCATCAAACTATGTTATGTTTGGAGTTGTTAAGCCTTTGCCAAAACCAGCTAAATATTTGTATAATCTGACATACACAGAAGAGCTCTAACATTGGCTCAGCTGGACGTGCTACCCTCTGTGGTGTTGGACAGTCGGTTCAAAAGAGTATCCTATCTGGAGAGACTGTGTCCCTTTGGGAATGGGGATACTGAGACAGTTGGCCATGTACTCTTGTATTGTTCTTTTTAACATGATTTACATTTCAGATATATTATTCCTCTTGTTTCCAGATACCCAAATAATTCTGAGTTTTAGATAAATTTACTTCTCTCTGATAAACACAATGTTGTCTCGCATCAGTTAGCCAGATTTTGTATGGCTGCAGTCAAGATCCACACATGGTATGTCAGAAATTGTTAATTTAGGTTTTTTAGTTTTTTCATTTTATTCTATTTTATTTTTATGTAATAGTTTTACGTATGTTTGTATGTATGTATCTGTAGCAATATCTACCCTTCATGTTCTTTTTATTTGGATTTGGATTGAAATGTATATCTGATCAAAGATCACAATAAACTAAACTGAATTATAGATTTAGAAGGCCACTGTATAGTCTAGCTTTTCGCTCACAAAAGTGTTCAAGGCAGCCAATAAGGTTTAAATAGCAATTTAAAAACCTCCCCCAATATTAATACCAGATCAGTACCAGAATCCAATATGCAATACCTCTGCTAGGAGCACAAGCATATACTACACTCTATATAACTTTAAATCTCATTTATTAGGTAACACTAATTATATTACAGAGCTTGTCTACACAGAACTTGTACAATAAAATATAGTTACATTCTACCCAAATTGGCCAACCATGACCTATATGAAAATTTTATTTATTTCCCTCAATGAACACTAAAGATGCTATACAGTAGTTTGTACAGGAGGAAATGATTAATTTGATCATCACCACCTGGATCAAGTTTTAATGCAGGTACTTTTCAAAGACTGGCTAAACAAGCAACACCCTGCTAAATGAGCAAAGAGGCAACCTTTTACAAGTGGTGATTATCTTTATTGAGCGGCGGGAGAACATCTGGCCCTAATCCAGCGTGGTATAGTGGTTAGAGTGCTAGACTAGGACCGGGGAGACCCGAGTTCAAATCCCCATTCAGCCATGATACTAGCTGGGTGACTCTGGGCCAGTCACTTCTCTCTCAGTCTAACCTACTTCACAGGGTTGTTGTGAGGAGAAACTCAAGTATGTAGTACACCGCTCTGGGCTCCTTGGAGGAAGAGCGGGATATAAATGTAAAAATAAATAAATAAATGAATAAATAAATGAATGAATGAAATGATCCAACCACAGCACAGCATCCTTCCAGTGGCTGCTGTTGGTGTCTATCTTATGTTTCTTTTTAGATTGTGAGCCCTTTGGGGACAGGGAGCCGTCTTTATTTATTTATTCTTATTTCTTTCTGTAAACCGCTTTGGGAACCTTTGTTGACAAGTGGTATATAAATATTTAGCAGCAACAGCAGCAGCAGTAGTAGTTCTGAGATTCTGCCTGCTTCAGTAGAACCTCCTACCTCTGCCTTTATTTCCTACACGTCCTAAGGCATTTTACAAGCAACCAAGTGATATCTGAGCAAACTTACTACTTAAGGAATTGTAAACATGCATTAGATTATCAGATCTGACACTATCTTGACTGAGAAGAGAATTCATGATTGGATTGGAGGTAATAACATCAGAGAGATATTTGCCTAAGGGTTAAAATAGTTCTGAGAACATATTTATGAATAATGCCTACAGCCTTTGGCTCAGGGCAATGATAAACAATTAGAAGCAAGTATTTTAGATCAAAGGCAATTTTACTGTCACTGTCTTTGAAGAAACAAGTCAATAATGGTTTTGTCAGTATTTATTTTGTCAGTGATTCATATAGCAGTCGAGCAGATCTTGAGACAGAACTCTATCCAAACAACTGAATTTGTTGAGTGATCTTCATACAAAGAAGCCTGAAAGATTCATTCCTCACAGGACTTATAGTATTACAAAAACTTAATTATTCTCTCTCATTACAATTTTGTAAATAGCCATTCTAAAGCGACTATATGGTGCTGAGTTCCTGCAAGTACTGTATACTCTTAACAGAGAGCTGGGCCCAGAATTGTAAAACACAACTTGAGATGAAATATCATATGATAAAATTTGAATTTGCAGGTATTTAAGCTTCTATGTACACAAACCTAATTCGTCAAGTGGCCCACACCAGTTAGACTGGAATCTGTGCAATATTAATTACTAAATTATTGCTTATGTGCATACTCTGGCTCCTGCTAAAAGCTTGGGGAGCTGCTGCCAGTCAGTGACTGAGCGAGATGGACCAATCTTGTGACTCACAATAAGGCAGCCTCCTATGTTCCTATCAGTGCACAGAAGTCTTTGCTGGATTGTAGTCTACATATGCTACTCCTTATATACACACATAAAGCACAAAAGTCAGCAAAGCCTGTCAGCAAAGCTTTTAGGTGGGCAGTTATTGTATGAGATGGGCAAGGTAAACAAAAGCATTAGTATAATAGCATGAAAGATAATGCTTCATTTCAAAATTCCAAAGCAATATGCACTTTCTCTCTGAACTTCACTATTACCATAAAGAAATAAGAACAGTGTATTGTCTGATAAAGTGTTATACATCATTAGCAAAATAGTATAGTTTGAAGTATTTCCATAATATCTAACACATTATTTCACAATCTGCTGTACTATAAGAAGCATCCTACCATCTTCAGCAGATACAGACCTCAGTCATGAAGCCTCATTTGGGTTTGTTAACCTGAACATGACAACAATCAAGAGAGCAAAGTGACCAGAATAGAGATTTAAGCAGGTTCCACCCTTAAAATAAAAAGCACTATAGCTAATGTTAGCTACATCAGATTTTCAATCACTTCTGTATTATTCAAACTTTGTTCATTCCATAGAGATTAAACAGGGTAGTGCTGTAAAAATGATGCTAAGAAGAGCATCAGTACAAAACAGACATTTATCTGAGCATCAGAATATAAATAAGCAGTAATGTTCTCATAAATGATGTAGTGCTTCAAAAGAGCAAGGGGGAACCTAAGCAGTTCTGTGTAACACAAGCTTTAAGATCATAAGAGAGAAGGTTGTCTGCTAACGTGTACCACAGGGAAGTGGAACTCAAAATTCATTTTGACAGCCTCAGTTTAAACATGCCCACCTTTACAGTTGGGACCACAAGCTACAATAACTGTCACTGCAGAGTTTAGTCCATTCAAAATAATGGAGAACTCTCTTCATCTCCAATATACAGAATGGCTTCTGCAAAGACAATACTGGGGTGGGGAGACTATCGACCCTTATACTAGATAAACCTGGCTCACACCCTCTTTTCAATCTATCTGTCTGTCTGTGTATTTTTGTACATGGCTTTGAAGCCAAATTGCAAATTAACTCATAAACTATTAATACAAATTAACTGCTCGGTTCTTCCCATAATAAACGTGTCTTCTCCTTGGCCACTTTCCTGGCTAAACACTACCACTACAGCATCCTGATTCACACTAAATCTAGAAGTTTTCGGTGACACTCTACTGTTAATTATCTTCTGTAGGATAGGGATGTGCAAAACATTTCAAATCAAAACAGGATGTTTCGAGTGTTTCAAGCTCAAACCAAATCGCCCTTTAAATAAAAGGCCTGGTTTGAGCTAGGAACAAAACAACCCCATTTTGACTTGAAACGTTTTGATGTTTCAAGAGCCATTTTGGAGGCCTGATTTTCCCTTGCTGATTGGTTTTCTGGCACTGGCTTCTGATTAGCTTGCAGTCCTATGGAGATTTTGGGGAAAGGTTAAAAATTTGTTTAAGATTGCCAGCTTGCCCACTTCTTTTGTGGCTTGGGGGGGGGGCGGTAGTAGCACCCATCATGCCCTACTACCCAACCTACTCTGGTGTCCCTAGAAGCTACCTATGGGGACCAATAGGGTGTTTCAAGTTCCCCCATTGCTCCCTATGGCCAAAACACTCAAAACATCTCAAGTTTTGTTCTGTTGAAACAACCGGGTTGAACGCTGTTTCGACAAAACGTTTCGGCCGTCTGCATTTTATTTTGAGCTCAAAACAAAATGCAAAATCCATTTTGTGCACATCCCTACGGTATAAAGACTACTCCACAAACTCTCCTCCTGGCTCTCCACCCAAGACTTGCTTCTTTCTTCTGTGATAAAAGCGACATGCATGTGCTCCAATTTCTCTCCTTCCCTCTTCTCCCTTTCCAACTACATCGGAAAGAAATGTAGTTGACTACATTATTGCCCTCAGCTAACCCTCCATATACCCCCTTGATTCTCTCCCCTCCTGATACCTAGTGGCTAGCTTCCAGTGCTCTTCTCCCTTCTCCCTACCACACACACAAAAAATCAACCTTTCCCTCTCCTCTGGCTCCTGCCCTACTGTATTCAAACTGACCACCATAGCCAAACATCATCCCCTGGTGCAGATGAACTACCTACCAACAGCACTGCCATCTATAATTTTTAATTTAATTTAACTGAAGAATTGAGCTTCAGTTTATAGACCTTCATCCAGCCCCTTACCAATTCTAGGCACCAGTTTAACATCTCCACAGCTACACTTGCATATAATTCAAAAAAGCAGAAGGAGGTAGTCAGCATCTTTCAAAATCCTAGAGGATTTCACTTAGCAGCTTCACATAGTTATTAAAAAACATGAGGGACAAAATAGACCCCACAATGTAAACTGCCATGGAACAAAGCAACAGTCCCGTAGCACTAGTTTCTGGAATCAACACTTCACATAGGAACCGAATTCTCAAAGCAGAGGGTCATAATTCCTCCTAAAACAGCTGATCCAGGAGGATACCATGGTAAATTGTACTGAAGGCTACTGACGGCCTTGGAGAATTAGCAGGGTTGAATTCCTTCATCTCACTTTCAGCAAAGACTTCCATCAGGACAACTAAAAATGTCTGAGTACAAAACCGAGTTGGAAATCTGATTAAAGTGAGTTTAGATAACCAATGTTATCCAAGAATGCCTGAAGGATAATTGTACAAATGAATTCTGAATTGCCTATAATTTTATCAGACTTGAAAACAGCAAGCATTATTACAGGAGTTTCAAATAAAAACAGCAATTTAGTCAAGAGAAGTTACAGGCATTAGGTGGCCCAGGGAGTTCTTTAGCTTGAGGGTGTCAACCAAAGTACATCCCATCTTCTGCCCAACACAAAGGATGCTGCTGCATCTTCATACTACACTATATAAATTAGTTGGAAGAGCTCCAACAGAATAAATAAAATAAAATAAACATACTCTGCAGTATATAGAGCTTAGTATATATTAGCATATTAAATACTACAATTGGCATAACTCTGTGGGCCCCCAGATTATTCTGCAAAATTGGCTGCAGCAGAAAAAGCACTCAAAGTTAATTTTCAGAGTTCAATACAGTCTGCTAATGCCAAGTCATGGTCAGGATTGCAAACTTATGATTAAAACAAAAAACGGTCAATGGACAAAGCCTGGAAAATCATGGGGTGGATTCAACAACAAAAAAATCAATACCGCTTCAGTTCAAAATACTTGGGTTCATCAACAAGACACCTGATACCAAGCCAGAGGCCAAAACAACACAAGGGTAGTTTACATGAGTGGCAACTCTAAAAGTTTTGTTTGCACATGCATCTCTCTGCGACACAGGTATCTTAGAAAAAGCCAAGAGGACAACCTAGAGCCCCTGGTGGCGCAGTGGTAAAACTGCCGCCCTGTAACCAGAAGGTTACAAGTTTGATCCTGACCAGGGGCTCAAGGTTGACTCAGCCTTCCATCCTTCCGAGGTCGGTAAAATGAGTACCCAGAATGTTGGGGGCAATATGCTAAATCATTGTAAACCGCTTAGAGAGCTCCGGCTATAAAGCGGTATATAAATGTAAGTGCTATTGCTATCATTTTGTAACAGAGGCAGATGTTGAAGGCTTATCTCTTTCTGACACATGCTGCATGTGTCTACATTCTACAGCAATGTAGAACTCCCATCAAGTCGGAGGATGTCAATCTATATAATTAATTCTCTTAGCCGGCATGCGTGTACAGGATTTGGTGGCAGAACTCTCGCGACACGCTGCAAAAGTTCTGGCACAAGGCCCAGCCGAGTGAGGAGGGAGGAGGAAGAAAGTGGCGGAGGCAGTGGGCAGAGGAGTGGGGGAGAGAAAAGCAGTGGCAGGGACAACAGCGGGGGGCGGGTGGGGGGGAGAGAAAAACGGCGGTGGCGGGCGGAGGGAGGGAGAAAAGCGGCGGTGGGTGGTCCCCTTCTTGGTCACTCACCACCAGGTGAGGCTCGGGGGGGGGGAGCAATGGGAGCGGGGCTGGAGGGTGTGGTGCTGGAGGGAAGGGGAAGAGAGTAGAGACCAGGGCAGGAGGGAGAGGGAGGGGGAAACAGCCAGCCCCAACGTGCCACACAGATGCTCTGTGCGGGGTTGGCTAGTACTTAATAAACCCTCAAATTTCTAAGCCATGTACCCATACTTGCATACAATTGATTGATTGATTGATTGATTGTCATTTTCTATGCCTATTTCCATGGAAGATACAGCACGAGAGCCTTAGTTGGAAGCCTCAACCCCAGAAACAGGCCAGCCAGTTCCACATTTCCAATATATTTAATCTATCCATGAATAAGCAAATGCATGCAGTTTAAGTCACAAGAGAGAAATTAAGTTAAAATTGTCCATAATTTTGTTTTTATTTATTGTATTTATGAAACACCTAATAAAACTTCTCTAGGTGGCTTACATAAAATTCTAAAAACTTAAAAGCAACCAACAATTAAAGCAATAAAAACAATTAAACATTTAAAATAATATATATTTTTTAAAAAACTAAAAGCTTGAAGAAACAGTTGTGTCTTGAGAGCTTTCCTAAAGGCAGTCAGAGATGGGGAAGCTCTTATTCTGATAGGCAACACACAAGGTAAACATAGAGAAGGCCCAGTTCCGAACAAAACCAGTCAGTGGCAAGCACAAACAGATCTAGGTGCCAGGGTTCATGACAAAGGATGCGCTTTCTTAGATACAATGAGCCCAAGTAGTGTCCCTCTAAGGCATCCGCGTGTGCTCACACATTTTTTGATGTCCACTCAGTTAATTTTAGATCCTGTTCAGGTTGAATCAGGAAGACCCCACTCTGACTGCATATGTGCACTGACTGACTGCATATGTGCACACACTGCCTTGACACTGCCACCCAGGACAAAACTCATTCTACACACAGATGAAAAAAATTAGAGAGAACACTGGACCCAAGCCATTAAGGGTAATAACCAGCACTTTGTAGCCAGTGAATTTCTTTTAGAATAGAAGTAAAATGTCTCTTTGGGTTGCCCCCGAGACCAACCTGGCTGCTGCATTCTGCACCAATTAGAGTTTTCAGATTATGCACAAAGGCAGCCCAACATAGAACACAGTGCAGTAGTCAAGCCAGTGGAGGCTTCCAACAAATGCACCACTGTTTTAAGGTCATTTATCTCAATAAATGGGCACAGCTGGTATTTCAGTCGAAGCTGACAGAAAGCACTCCTGGCCACTACCTCGAGACACCAGGGAGAGGTTTGGATACAAGAGTACTCCCAAACTACGTATCTGTTCCTTCTAGGCAAGTGGAACCCCATCCAGGACAGGTAGATCTAAATCATCTCTTGAGTTCCAACCTCACACATTTAACTACCTCTGTCTTACTTGGATCCAGCATCAATTTGTTATCTCTCATCCAGTCCATTACCACCTCCAGGCAGGCATTTAAGGACGTTATGCCATCTCCTAATGAAATTGAAATATAGATTTTGGTGTCATCAGCATACTGATAGCACCCTGCACCAAACCTCCTGATGTTCTCTCCCAGCTGTTCCATATAATGTTTAAAAGCACTGGAGAGACAATACAGAGCCCTGTGGAACTCCATAGAAAAGCTCTTGCTTTGAAGAGTAACAGTCTCCAAAAGACATGTCCTAAAATCTGCCTGAGAGGAAAGAGCGGAACAACTGTAAAACAATGCCTCCCACTCCCAACTATCTCAGGCAACTCAGAAGGATATAATGGTCAATTGTATCAAAAGTCACTGAAAGATTCAAAAGGACCAACAGAGTCAAACTCCCTCTGCCAACTGCCAACTAGGGATCGTCCATGAGGCCGACAAAGGCAGTCTCCACCCCATAGCTTGTCTAGAAGTCGGTTTGAAATGGGTCCAGATAATCTGTCTCCTCCAAGAGTGCCTGAAGCTGAGAGGTCTCCACCCGCTCAATCACCTTGCAAAGGACTTGTGCACAGGCTGGCGTGACAGAGAGCAGCTCCCTTAAAGAGCTGGTAAGCAGGTCCTTACCTGCTCCACTGCCACCCCATCACTTTTCTGGACATAGCGTTTGCCCTAGCAATGGCCACACAGGGCTGCAGAGCTGTTCCCTGCAGCCTGTATGTGCATGCATGGACATCATGTGCCTTCTATATACCAGGGAGCTAATTTTGAAGCAGGCCAGAGAGGACACAATTACTTAGGGGTATTCATGTCAAATACACTAGTAAGTTTGTTATTCCAAGTCTGTACCAGGGCATCGACATAATTGCCGACACAGCAATTCTAAAACCTTCCAAGGAGTCTTGGAATTCTATTGCATCCAATAATCTACTTGGGCAGATTATCTTAGTAGGTCCTTCATCCCTGAAGAAGTGGATCGTGATTGTGAATCTAACCTTAACCACATGGTGGTCCGTTCATGACAAAGGGGAAATCACTAGAGTCCCAACTCATGGAACACCTCTCTGATCAGAGTAAAAGGCCAAATTAAGTATGTGACCAGCAACATGCATCATTTCTGAAACCACCATAGTTGTTATGGCTGCTATGAACTCCTGAGTCACTCCCAACAACCTGGTCGCAAAGTGAACATTAAAGTCCCCCACTACCAGTAGTCTAGGTGACTCCAACAGCAACTCCACAACCAAGTCCACCAGCTCAGTTAGGGAGTCTGTTTCACAGTGGGGTGATCAGTACACCAACAGTAGTCCCAATCTAGTTCTGGGTTCCTAGACTTAAGTAAACACATTTGATATAGGCTTAAATCCCTGACAGGGATCCTAGTAAGGAAGATATTATCCTTGTAGACCACATCTCCCTGACCATATCCTCTCACCTGCTCCAAAACAGAATACCCCAATGGAAGTTGCTGGATCCAAACAAGGCCACTAGCCTCCCTCAGCCAGGTCTTAGTAATGAATACCAGGTCGTTTTCCTAATGGTGTAAAGTTAAAACACTGATATTCATGTGCTACTAAAGTAAAAGGCACTAAAAGTGACAGATGAACCATAACAAGGCTTGATCATACTATCAAGATTTGAACAGAGCTGATTCACATATAAATGATGTAAAATGCAAATAGTTCAAAGAGAAAAGAAAAGTTTTTTCCTCCTTTATAGTGGATTAAAGACATGTCATAAAACATCAAGTCCAGGCTGGACAGAGCAAACATGGCAGCTCCAGAGGGAAAGTGAAGCAGGAAAAACAGTCATTTGGTCTCATCTCACTGGTCCTAAGGGAAAGAATGTGGTTCTGCAGCAGTTGAAAACATCAGTGCCAGACCATGGGCAAAAACAAGCATAGGAGGAACTGAAGTGTGATAGCAGGATGGACACTGAAGTTGAATGAACACCGAGGCCAGGAGATAGAATCAATTATAAACTGGGGTCCCAGCAAAGAAGTCAATCCAAAAGTGGGCTGGAATGCAGGCAGAAGGTAAGAGGAAAGGATACCTGGCAGTCTGGAAGAGCAGCAGGTAGAGCACAGACAACTTCAGCATACCTAAGAAATCCTACAATAAGAGGCTCTGGCTGTTACCCAAAGACTGAGACCTGACTGGAAGCATTTACAGCTCATCAAGATCTCCTGTGGGGGGGGGGGGGACGACTGCTGCACATCCAGTTTCTCTTGAAGGCTTAACTGTTGGGGACATGTAAGAGGGCCTTCTCTGTAGAGTCCCCTAAGATGCTGAACTCCCTGCTTCAGGAGACCCACCTGGAACCAGTCTTCCTGACTTTTGGCAATTGTTAATTCATTAAAAGCCTGCTGAAAAATTCAGTTATATTGTATTTTAGCTCTCTTATTACTGTGGTTTGAGTTTTATTGTTGCATTTTGTACTGTTCAATATTGTTGCTTTATTTTGTTTCATGTTCATTTAATTTATTGCAGATATTCTTACAATGTTTAATTTTCTGATTGGAAAGATGGGGGTATAAATCATCTTTTTAAATTATTATTGTAGAGAAGCTCACCATAAGAGACACCAATGCACAGAGACTAGGGGGCTCCCAGACTGAATCTCGGCTGAACCTGAAAGCCATTTCCAGACAGCTGCCCTCATCTGCCCTCTCATGAATGTTGGCAGTGTAAGTGGAAAGGAAAGAGAAGAATAGCTCTCCTCTGGAGCTGCACTTGCTCCTCCACCCAAGTGGCTTCAACAAGCAGCAGCTGCTATTTAGTTCTGATATTTGCAAGTCTTATGAGGAATCCTCAGCATCACATCCCTTTAACAGCTACAGAAATCCTCTGTTCTTCCCAGGGACTGAAGATTCTCTTTAAAACCTCACCAGTTCCTGATTTGTCCTTCAGTGTGTAAACCAATCAAAGAGACTAAAATGAGCTCCGGCCAGGTTTGTTATCCCTGGGTACCTGATTGAGTAAATAGGCCTCTTGGAGAATTTAAACTCTGGAGAACTTCTGCTACCCAACATATCTTTCAGCTACAATTAATTATACCACACTTCAAATCTAGATATAGTGCAATGGATTTAGACAAGCAGGCAGCTTATTTAGGCTAAGCACTCTGCATAATTATTAATGGTGCCAACTTGCAAATCCATAACCAATGAGAAAATGTAAATGTATCTACATTTTGGCCACCTGGCCTCTATGGTTTGTGGCACTGGAGCCTGAGGGTGTTACTAGCCACATAATCTATGATAAGAATTTGCCCCCACACCACACACACACAAAGAAATTAACCCTCACTTATAACCATGGAAAGCTCCTTTCCTGTAAATACAGAAAGTACAATACAAGGACACAGATGTTACCGAAATACAGTTGCATTTCACCTGGCAGTTTGAGGCAGCGTACTCGCACATGACAACACATTGATTTTACTTCTACCTCCATGCAGACATCTATGTAAGGAAATCCATTAGGCAGACAGTTCTCATCTTTATTGACTGACAGACTGACAATCGAATACTTTTCACCTTCCAAACTGACTGACAGCTAGACACTTAAACAAGCCTTCAAGTTGCAATAATAGTATGAAACACTTTCAATTACCTGAATCAAACAAATCCATGATCCCACCAGTTGAATGTATTTTCTGTCTGCTGCAATGGCTGGCTTGATTTTACATTGTTCTTTGAGTAATTCAGACCCTTGACAAAAACAGAGCAAACAACAAGGTGGTGTTCCTAAACAATGATTGAACCGAAAAGTGTTTGGGGGTTTTTTTTGTGTGCGCGTACATATTTATGTCAAAGAAAAGTAAGTGGTGCATATTGTTCAAAATTGGCAGAGCTATTTATCTTAAAAGCACTTGCAGCTCTAAGGATGATTGTTGTTCTAATACTCTTTAACTTAGAACACAAACACCAGTGGAACTTCAGTGGGCCTTATTTAAAGATAGCAATGTGTAGATTGCAGCCATACATTACTAAACAGCAAAAACACTTAATAATTATTAAGCTGTTTAATGCTACTGTGAAAAGAATGAATAGTTCATTCACCCTGACAGTAACCCCATGTAGGCCACCATTACTGCAACTTGGAGAATGGAATATGAGAAATAGTGAGTGACAAGTCCAAGGTCACCCAATGGGACTATAGCTAAAAGCAGTCTTGAACCCAGGCCTTCTTTATCTACCAGCTACACTGGTGTTCCCATTTGAAAAAGAAAGCTAAAGTATTGCAAATTAATGCAGGTGCCATTAATTAGTAGCTGTTTTTCTAGATCATGTTCTAGCTATTTTTACAATTCAAGTGCATTCTAATGAGTTAACCCTTCTCCAATTAAGATCTGAATCTACTAAGGGCATAAATATGAATCATCATGTTAGATGCATGGAAAGCTCCAGATAGAATTGTATCTCTGCTTTCTGCAATTTGTAGAATGAATAACTAAGGCTGAAAGTATCGTCTAATGTTCTGCAGATATCAATATGTGTTGCTGCAAGACATTCAGCTTGATCAGACTGAAATATCTAAATGAACATTCTTATGAGCTGAACATATACACTGCATAACAGGCAAACAAGTAGGATCAGGGTGCGCTCTAATGTACTGTAATTGGGTTGACAGAAATAAAAGGAAAAGTCAGAGTCCATCAAGAACTGTTCAGTAAAAAACACACAAAAAGCAAAAGATTGTCTTTACAATTGAACAGTTGCATCAAAAATGGTCAAAGCATTTTAAAAGACATAATTTTATGTTCTGAGGAAACAAGACCTGAAAATAAACCACGTTTCCAAAGATTTTCCTTATAAAATCTGGCTTTTAAGTCAAGTTACGTCTGAAGCACTGCAGCAAGATTCCATTCTCTCTCTCTCTCTCTCTCTCTCTCAATCTGTCTCTCTCTCACACACACACACTCCACCCCTTATATATGCTTTCATATTCTGGCCAATTAAACTAAAGTTATCTTAGCTAAATCAAGTGCTATTTTTAACTTGATTTGAAAGAGACAGAAGCTTAACCTTTTTTTTTTTTTTAAAGGGGGGAAAAAGAAAAATCTATAATTTAGTAACAAGCCATATGAATCTGAAGGAAACTGTTTATAGGTACCATTTCATCTTCATTTCATCTACATAAATGTTACCAAAAAGACCCACTGTCCCTCTTGGTTTACCAGAATTATGTTCAAACACCTAAATGACATGTTAAATCCTAAAGTGTATGCAGAGTTCATGTACATGGGTTTCCTCGGACTGGACTATGGTATTTAGTGTGTGTGTGTGTGTGTGTGTTTAAAAAAAATTAGTCAATACTGTTTGAAGGGGCCAATATAGAGTTTACTGTGCATACACTGTAAAATGATTATTTGAGAGTAGTCTAGCTGTTGTATACTACACAGCAAATTGATTTTCTGAAAGGAAATGCAGCCTTTTTTTAACCTAACACTGCAACTTTCTTGTATTACATGAAAAGAGATCATGCATATTGATTTCTTTATTACAATTCCCCTTGTATTCAGTAAACATTCATGATCTACAATTTTTATTTTTCATTTTTTGCTTTAATATTTCTCACACACACTGTTTCCAGTTTTGCAATGTCACAATAGATCTCTCTTCAGTAGTAGGTTGCAGAGGATTTGCAGCTATAATGCTGAATTCTTTCTACCATAGTCAAGACAATTCAGATTCATTTTAAAAAGTTTTTGGCTATGCAGAACTGTTACCTGGTCCAAGTTTTCTGTTTTACTTCAGTACCTTAATTATTACAGAATAGACTACCTGAGGTAGAGAATGCATGATCTCTTTCCACAAAAAGACTGAAGAAAGTGAGGAAGAGAGAAGTGGGGGAATGGAGGGGGGAGGCAAACGAGAGCTACCATTTCATATTTCAGGAATAAACCATGGAAACTAAAGTTATCCAGACCGATGAACCTAAAATATTATAGTAATGGAACATGAATTTTATATCGCTTCCTTTTGAACACAATTAAACTTCAGAGAACATTAACATATACTTTCTGGAACCGATGTAAGCAATTAAAAAATTGCAACCAAAATGTTTTGTGAGGCGTAATTACTATAAGGTCACTAGATGTTATTTGGAGTCAGTTTAGTTTATCACATTACGACATGACAGGACGCGAGGCAAAAATTATAAATTCCTTCCCTAAATCTGTCCTTTTCTGATTTAGATGGATGAAGAATAATTAACTCTTAATTATTCAGATGACTTCAAGGCAGTTTTAGGATTCAGCAAAAGAATTCAGTCATTTTAACCAGGGAAAGCAGTCTCCTATCATTTATCAAATCTTGCAACTTGACCAATGATGAATAAAAAAATCTATGTTTACCCACAGCCCTAACTGCTACCTTAGAGGTGGTTAAGCAACAAAATTTCTTTTAAATTCTACCATATGCAAATCATCAGATGCAATTTGCATTTTAAAGTATTTAACTCTACATATTTATTGGATTTTGAGGCCATGCTGATCATTGATTTATGTGCTTCTGGCATTCATATTTCCATATTTGTATGATTCTGATGACAGTAATAATTCAAATACGCAGAAAGTTGTTCTTTGAACAATATCTTTAATTACGTCCTCAAAGCATCATTGTTTTGCCTGGTGTCCTGACAAAAATGGTTTGAAATGAGAAATGGCACCAGGAACCGAAATGCACAAAAGTACATTTGTCCTTTGCTGTCTAATACCAGATGCACGGAGATGACTTTTCATGTTAACCAATCCTCAGCCCTAAACAGTCTGCAAAGCCCAGCAACCTTGCACGTAAATACTTTATTAATTCTGACACACTTTCACGACAAATTCAATCACAGTTCATAAGATTTCTGCTCAAAATGCAAAACCTGCCCCATTTACTTTGCCGCTAACTCAGAAAGTTTTGCTGCCATGTCTTCTTATTGGAGTTGTCACAAATTATGTGCACTCTTATGAAAGCTATCAAGAACTGTAATCATTAAAAGATCCACCAATGTTTTGCCTATTATTTTCTCAAATGCAAGCCATCATATGCATCTCCTGCCATCACCACCCAAATAATTCATTTTACTATTATTTTTGACACTCAGACATGTTTGTAAACTTTTTAAAATAATTGCTCACTCATATACATACATACAAGACTAATACATTAGCTGACGCAAAGTACTTGTAGTTAAGTATTCTTATTCATACCAGTGTTCATTTAAATATTGTGCACATGTCAAGTATCATAATGTTTTAGTTTTTCAGTGTAATATATACACACAAAACCTATACATATTACTGTTTTAATAGCTAGTTTTCTGCAGAATTCATTATCCAGCTTCTCTCAGGGAAAACGTTTTGTATTTAAAGAAGGAGCTGGCATAATTTTGAGCAATTTTTTAAAATGAAATTTCACATTCTGTAAAAACACAAATAAACTCAAGTACATCTCTACTTCTGTTCAGTGTGTAACTGATTGTTAAGAAAAGATTGAACAGAGCACATATCCAAGTACTTCTTCAATAATATTATTCAGCATATGGTTGCATTTGAAACTATTCTGCTTCAACCTTTTCAAAACATCTATTTTATATAGTAGATAGTTTAAAAATTAATTATTCCCTTTCAGTAAAATCTGGCAAAACCTCAGTAACAGATATATTTATCTATGGCTTGGAGATACTGCCAAAACAAAACAATCTATGGGTGCCGAGTAAAAGTTTTGGGATAATGCAACTGTATTATAATCCATGTTTATTTTACACCACCACCCCAGGCAGACTATAGGTAGGTTCAAAGTTATATTCCTCTAACATAGCTATTAAATTTCTCCATACTTCCCATATATATTTTAACAACCCAAGGGATTAAGGTAGATTAAGCTAGAAAAAGGTACATTTTACACCATGGAGATTGTGTATATGCTCTTATTATCATCTATTATTGTGTTAAATTTAAATTTTAGCATCAGAATGCACTTCGAAAGGTAGATTTTTTAAAATCTACAGTTGACTGAAAAAAGTTATCTTGTCTTCACATAAAATAAATTACTAAACTGGAATTATAGATGGCATTTGCTGAACAAATATTAAGGAAACATTTCAAAGCAAAAAACTATTTTCCACCTACCAACAGATAAAAATATTTACTCCTTTGTTCAGTTATAATCCACTGATAGTAAATTATGTAAATAGATTTATATTATGTATAATAGCCTAAGGTATTACACAGAAAACTAAAATAATTGATTTTTATTGATAACATTCAACACTTTCCCTTCTACTTCTTGTAAAGAACACTGAAAAATTCATTATAAAGGATGAAAAATAAATTGTACTGGTAAGGAAAGTTGCAACAGCATAGTTCTTTTAAAACACACACACACACACACACACACACACACACACACACACACAGGCTGAAAAATAATCCCAGGCAGAGACTGTTACTCTCCCTAGTGGCCAATTCAGGAACAACACTGTAGACCCCCTTTGTAGATGGTCTGCAATTCTGGCCAAAAAGGCAGATATTCTAAATGGTAAGCAGATTGACAGTGCTAAGAGAATGCTCAAGCCAGGCTTTCAAAGAGAAGAATGCAGTGTTACAGTGAATGTCATTGAAAAGAGCTATGTGATGACAAGTCATTTATGAAATGAAATCCTAAATCAAGACCCAATCCAACAGAACCTACCTATTTTGAATAACCTTATGTAACTCCAAATAAATGTTAATTTCAAAATAAAGTCTGAAGTTGTTACTTCTCTCATATTTAATACCTATATAAAAATATTTGCATATCTGTTTTGCCAGTGCCCGCCTAACAATACAAAAGGTGGGGGGCGCAAAAGGAGAACATGTCCACATAACCCAAATTATTCACATCCATTATATGACAAGGCAAAACATTTCTAGGATGGGTGTTTTCAGTTCATTGTCTAGGTGTTTCTTGCTTATATAAAGGGGGATAAGATAGGAATATGGTTCACTAATAAATCTATTTAACACACTTAAGAATTACATGATAGGTTTCCATATCAAGAATATAAGTTACATATTAAAGAAAATTAGTCAGTGCTCAGTCATTTTACTTTTTACTTCAGATTCTTTGGAATTCATTTGTAGAGAACATTAATATACCACAAGGACTGCTGTCACGTATTCCCATCTTTACCATAGCTATGCTTCAGATATTATGCTTGTCATGGCGAAGATTTTTTTAAAACCAGGTACTCCCCAGAGTTAACATAATGCTATGATTTGTTTAGGGACCAAAGCCTTCTGGATAGATGTTCCTGCCTATGGAAAACCAGAAAGGACAAACTAATTTCACAGCGTTGAAATCTTTGCTCTTTGATCCTTTAATCAAAATTGTTTTTACAGGGAAGAGAGGGCAGGAACTAGCCACTCTTTCAGATTCAGGTTAATATGAAAAGAATAAAAGGAATACAATAGAATCTAATATGTTTGATACATACAGCGGCAAATCTAATTTACTTTTCATTCCATAACTTCTCATTAATATATTCGCTTGCACCTGGCCATGATTGCAAAATAAAAAATTAACAAGTGACTATGGACACTGACTAAAACATGGTAAACCAAATGGGTGAGTGGGTACATATTTTAGTTACAGCTAAGGTCTTCTGGAATATATATTTCAATGAAATTAATGAATCCCTAAATCAGAACAATAAAACAAACAATTTATACATAATTGAAAGATTCATCTTCATGCTACAGGAGAAAAGTTATTGTTTATCATCTAGATGTTAAAATGAAATTCCTAAAATGGCACTTTTTATCATTTGTAGAGCTGAGCATCCCTATTAATAATGAATTAAGCTGTTCTTTCCAGCTATATAAATTGGCAGTTGATCACAAAGAGATAGAAAATTGCAACAGACTTGTTTTATGCAAAAAGGGTTAAAAAAATAATCTCCAACTTAAACTAAAAATAATCTATCTACCAGTTGCTCAAAGGAATAGCTATAAAAAGCGTACAAGTTGCTGAAAATATGCAAATATAAACTGGTTACAGCATACACTAGGTAAAAGTAACTATATTACATTTCCTCAGTACTGAAAAGACAAATAGAACTGGGTTTTGTATGAAACATGAATGACTATATTGCTATTTATTTTTATATTTATGAATGTGCCTGGAAAGATACTGAGGGAATACAATAGTTACCATGATGTTTTCTGCTGCATATTTTACAGCATATTTTCAATCAACGAGAGTATTGCATTATTAACATCTGAATGTTGACTCTTAAAAAAAGAAAAAAGAAAAAAAGAACATAGGTTCCATCATTTTAGTTGTGCACAAATATGATATATACATATACATCCAGAAATTTGATTTAAGGAATCCTTGTGTTCAAATTGTTTAAAATGCAACATAAATAGAAGCTCACTAAACTTAAAAACAAACAAAAACAAAAAACAGCTACCTCAGTAAAAGCTGGCCAGAAAGTAGCAATAAATTCCATTTTTCTGTTAAATTCCTTAAGAGTGCAAAGAAAAGGAATGGATTTTGTGGTTGACTGCCATATAATTTTGATAATGTGTTCTGTTTGATAATGTGTTTCATGTTCTGGTGTTAAGTACTGTTCTAATACTGCAGAATTAGGCTGAGTATTGGCAAAGAAACAAGGGCAATGGTATTTATACTGCAGACCCTTGACTCAAAAGCAACAAGAGCATTGTAGTATTTTTCGAGGGCTTTAGACAAGGTGTGCTTGGAAAATTGGTGAATACTGTATGACTAAGCACATGAAGAAAGAAAAATGTACAGGTCAACTCATTTATAGTAATTCAACCTTCATCTTCTGATTTACTTACTGTAAAAAATCTATTAGAGCTTCAATTTGGTAGTGAACTGTAGCCATCTACTGGAATGAATAGATAAAGCAAATGCTAAAGACAATATTCATCTCCAAGAATCTAGCATGCTCTGCTTATTATCTAATCTAAGCCTAGAAAAATGTGAATATACTTAGATGCTATTAGTACTATTAAATACATTCCTTCTCAGTTACTGTTCATTCCACACAGTAAGCCATAAAGTTTGTACCACAATTTAATAATACTGTAAAATAATGCCTAGATAGTTTCTTCATATGAAGAGCCAGTTATTCTATGTCCACCAAAATAAAAAGCAAGAATTATATTATGTTAACAATGCATTATTACTTACCAGACAGAGTCCAGAACAAAATATCTCAATCTTTTTTGGTAGCTTGTATGAACTAACAATTTCTGTATTTAATATACAGAAATGCAAGATTTTGCTTATTTAACGAAAGCTCTGAGAAGAAAAAAGAGATAAAGCTGAAACAAATCTGTTTCAGTAATAGAAAATATACATATTTCTGTCCATGTTGGAATTGTTACAAATATTCAAAGTATATTTTTTTAAAAATCTAGGATATGCGACATACATCACTGTAGAAAGCAATCACTCTCTGGGCTTGCCTAATATCTTTAGCCAAGCCCATATTTATTCTTTAAAGAATTACTGTATGCCTCTTTCTTTAAACTTCTAACAGATGCATTCCAAACCTGGAAAGTATGAAAATGTCAGGCAGAATATGCATCCTATATTCTAGAAGATGAAATCTTAAATTACACGTTGTATCTACTCCTTCAGAAGTTCTACCAAACTGTTTCAGATATATCCAGCTCTACTCAGTCACAGACTTGCAGTTGCTTTGACCAGCCATGTGTCTCACATGTTTTCTTTGGGTCCTTAAACTATTCACTAGTATCAAGTTATATAATGTAAAGATGTTCTTCATCAGCTCATAAAAAAATAAGGCATGGTGTACAAATGCATACTCATCTAAGTTGTACCAAGTCATCACACTAGATTTAGATTTGTCCATCTGCCTTCATATGCCTATGGCATTCAGAACACACCAATGTGTGTTCTGAATAGACACAGGTTTGGCACCCAAGCTCCGAATGTCATGGTTGGTGCAGGATTCAACTTTCTTAGAAGTTTTTTATATACAAAAGTCTCTAGCCCTTAAGACTGCACATAAAAGCTCAGCACGAATTTTTGCAATCAGGATATGGTTTCAGTGTTTTACACAGCTCAGCTCAGCAACTGTGCAACCATAACTTTCAATGGTCAAAGAACACACAGTATCTCCTCATGAAGCCTATGTGAAGTTGTGGGTGCAAAGTGGTGCAGGCCTGCAGCTCCCAACTGGGTGCTATTGCAACTATATCCACCCAGAGCTCTAGAACAAACTCCCTGTTGTTGAAAGAGCTTCCCCATCTCTAGCACGTTTTAAAAGAGTGCTCAAGCCACATGTATTTCACCAAGCCTTTGATCAGTAGTAAGTTGCTTTTATTGTTGTTTTTAATTTTTATAACTGTTTCAATTTGGTTTTAACTTTGGTTTTGTTTGTTTTGTAAAGAGATGTTGGTAAGAAATATGTAGTATAGGAATGTAGTAACTTAAACAAAAATTGCTCCAGTCAATCACAGCAACAATTATGGGTACTGCATGGCACTGCACTTTACAATAGCCTGGCCCCAGTATGCCAAGGCGTTGCTGCCTCATGAGTGCTAAAGGAGGAATCCTATCAGAATGAGTGCTAAAGGAGGAATCCTATCAGAATCCTAGAAAGGCTGTGGATAAATTACATGGATAACCTTTGCACTTGGGCAACAGTAAAAAGGAAAGATTGTGCCATCGAGTCAGTGTCGACTCCTGGCGACCACAGAGCCATGTGGTTTTCTTGGTAGAAACAGGAGTGGTTTACCATTGTCTTTCGCCTGTGCAGTATGAGATGATGACTTTGCCGTTGTCATTGAAGTGAGCACCTGCCTCCAGTATCTTCGCCTATCACTGCTGCCCGATATAGGTGACTACAAATATATATTTACTAGGCACTGTCCAGAAAGCACACCAGCAGGGATTCAAACTAACAGCCTCTTCCTCCCCAGGCAAGCTGCTCTACTGCTGTGCTACCACAGCCGGTTGACCACCAGTACAGCAACATAAATAATCCAAGTACAAAATAGTTTGTTATTATGGATAAGAAATTGATAATTAGGACAAGAGCTAAGTTAGTATACCCCTTTTTGTTAAGAAGACATGGCTGTGCATAGTACTTGACAGATAAAAACAACAGATCTCTAAACAAAAACCTTTTTGACCAATACGACTACTGCAATATTCTCTGCATGGGGCTGCCTTTGTACATAGTCCAGAAACTACAATTAGTGCAGAACACGGCAGCCAGACTGGTCTGCAAGATAACCCGAAGAAACCATATAAAAGATCACCTTTTTCATCATGAACCCTCCCTCTGTCATGATCATCTGGGGAGGTCTGGTTACGGCTACCACTGGTTTGTCTGGTGGCTACTCAGGACCTTTTCTGTGGCTGCCCTGGAGCTCTGGAATGTACTCCCTGTCAAAATCAGAGCTTCTCCATCTCTGGCTGTTTTCAAAAAGACCCTTAAGATGCACCTGTTTTCTCAGGTTTTTAATAATTTCAGTTGAAAGGGTCTGTTTTATATAATAGAATTGTTTTAATCATTTTATCCTATTTTATACTTGTTGGATTTTAACTTTGTACACTACCTAGGGATGCACATGTCAGGCAGTATATAAATATGATAAATAAAATAAATACAGTCATCCCTCACCAATCACGGTTTTCCCAATCGTGGTTTTGAGTATCTGCGACTGGGTTTTTGTAGACTCTCGCCTGCCACAACCTGAGTATATGCAAGACAGAGAGAAGCAGAGAAGACAAAGAGAGACAGAAGCAGAGAGAGAGAGCAAGCATAGGAGCAGAGTAAGGCAGAGGCAAAAGAAGGGTGTAGAGTTTCCCCCCACCGAGTTTCTCCACCCCAACCCACCCGCCAGAGTGTGCCAAGGCAGCAATGTTTCTCACCATTTGCTGGTCCTTCACTAATTTTTTTCTGTAGCCACTGCTTCTCTCCTCCCCACACCCTGGAGCTGGGGCGGAGGCATTTCTCCTTCCTCTCCTCCCCACCCTCAGTGCATGCTGAGGCAGCTATGTTCCTCCCTGCTTCCTCCCTACTTGCCTGCTTTTCTTCCTTGTGCCACCGATGTTTCTCTTCTCCTCACTCTGCAGAGTGTTTTCACCCTTCTCTCCTCCTCCACCAAGGTGCCAAGTTTCTTCCCGACAATGAGTTATTCCCCACCTCAGCACGGAGAAGCGGAGAAGCACCGAGAAGCAGAGGTAAGAGAGAAGGGGAGAGAGTCTACCCTGGGCTGAGTTTCTCCCCCATCCAGTGCATGCCGAGGTAGCAACATCCCCCCCCTCCCACTTGCTGTTTGGATAAAAGATAAAGAATTTGGGAAAGAATTCAGGAGGAAACTGTCCAATATGTACCCTGGCCTCAAGCTGTGTAGCTTTAAAAGTCAAGACCAGCACCTTGGATCTAGCCCAAAAGTTGACTGGTAACCATTTCTAACATTTCATGAGTGTTGCACCCATCCTACAACTTGTGTCCATGAGCATCCTTGCAGCAGCATTCTGGACCAGCTGAAACTTATGAAATGTCTAAAGACAGCCCCATTTAGAGCACACTGCAGCAGTCCAATCTGGGTGTTACCAAAGCATGAATGACTGAGGTCAGGTTCGACTTCTCCAAGTGGGTTCGCAGCTGGTGTACCAGTCGTAGCTGGTACAAAGCACCTCTGCGCACCGCTGCCACCTGCGCCTCCAAGGACAGTGAAAGGTCCAGGAACACCCCCAAGCTGCAGACTTTGTCTTTCAAAGGAAGTGTGACCCTGTCCCAAGACCATTGGACTGGCTGATTTGCCCCGGGCTCCACGCCAGCACTTTCTAAGGACAGCCCTGTCCACACGTATCCTCCTGGAGATCAGAAGAGGGCGTGGTGCAGCCCACCAAAGCACACATAATATCAAAATTAAGTGTCTTATCCCTAAAATGTTCAAGGTCATAAACTGATGGATACCAATAAGATGGAAACATGCTAGGATGAAAAGAGGCAGTCAGTTCTTTGGTTCCCCCTCTCCAGTTCTATTTTCTTGCAACTTTTCATGGCCTCTAAAAATATCTTCACTTTTGGTCTGATTAGCAATCAATCATCATAGTTTCTCAAGCAATGGTTACATTTCCTAATATATCTAGCCAGTAACTAGGGTCATCGCACATAAGCAGATGAAAAGAAGCAGCTCCTTCACTCTAACCATTCACACTCTGCTAAAGAAAGGGGAATGCTGTTTTTGTTTATATATTGCATATGCATACATGCAGACACAGAGAGAGAGGGAGTGGTGCTATTAGGGATGTCCAAACAGGTTTGAATTTGATCCGGTTCGATTTGAATTTAAACCAACCAGGCATTGCATTGGCAATGCTGGTCCAAGTTTGAACCAATCGAGCCGGGTTCAGTTCAAACCAGTTCAAAGGCTTGAGCCTCCATTTTAGTTGCTATTCTCCATTTTGTTGTGTTGATTGTGTTGCTTGATTTCATTTGCCAAGCTCATGCTTCCCTGATTGGCCAGATGAGCCTGGTTCTCTGGTAGACTCTGCAGCAGTGCCACTGCTTGAGAATTAGCAACCTATTGGCTAGGAAGGCAAAGGTGGTGGCTCCAAAAGGAGGGAGTTTCAAGTAAAACGAATGTTTTATTTTGTTTTTATCCTGTTGTAAACTGTCCAGAGATGAAAGTTTTGAGCGGTATAGAAATGTTTTAATAAATAAATAAATAAAATAAAGTTTTATTTAAAGGGAAGCCTCTGGCCTTGCAAAACCACTCTTGCTGCAGTCCTTGGCTTGCTGTGCTGGCTGCTGCTGCTGCTGCTGGTGAGAGACAGAGTCTGCTTGCAGACTTGTGCTGTGTTTGTTCCCTGGCCTTCACCCCCCATCCCCGGCCTGTTTTTCTGCTCCCCGCACCACTCCCCTCTACTTTAAACATTTTTTCCCTGGTGTGAATGTGTGTGTGTTTGCTTCTCCTTCTGGGTTTTTTTTCCCCCTGAGTGAGTGAGTGAATGAGTGAATGATTGTCTCTCTCTCCCCTCTCCTCCCCTCCCTTCTTCAGCCATGCCATGTTGCAGCATGCCCACTAGTGATGTGACATGACAACTGGACACACCCACCCACTGGTGTAACCCGATGCTGAACAATCCCCTGGTTCCACCTGACCACAGCACTCAGGGGGCCATGGGAGCACACACAAACACTAGGTGTTTGTGCCAGTGCAGCACTGTGTATATTTGTAAATGTGTTAATTTGTAAATATGTAGATTTGTAAGTATGTAATTTTTGAATGTGTATATGGGTGACGGGGGGGAGTGGCAGGGACTGTAAAAATATAGTTTTGTAAAAAATTTAAACTGTCAAGGTGTGAAAAGATGTGCTTGTGTAGATTAAGTGCTATGTGCATGTGTGTGCGCGCGGGCACATGCTTGTGTGTGGAGGTTTCTATTGTGTGGGGGTGTCTAGGGTTTCTTTCTTTTGTGTAGATAGTGTTTTGGAAGCTTTGGTTTGTGCAGATAGTTGGTGTGCAAATAGCAGTATAGATGGATTTTATATACTTGTATATATGTATTTGTTAAATGTGTTTATTTACCCCCCCCCTTTTTCCCCCTCTGTAGTTTAGTTCTGACATGCATGCATGCACACACCAAACACACATGCACCAGCAAATATAAGTATGCGGTCTGCTGCCACACCACATCGTGTGTAACCTCCACTGGACCTGCCTCTGAATCTGACTTTAAAATCTAGATAGAATCTATCTCTTTAACATTTTTACCCACCCCCTTCCCCTCTTCAGTCTAGCACACACATGCATATCAATGGTGTCTATGTGGTCTGGTGCTACCATGCACTGTCTGGGGCCAGTGTGGCCTCTAGCAAAGATGTGATGGACCTGCCACTCCCCACAGGCAAAACGCATTCACAGAGAAGAGCAGAAAACCAAGGTGTTTTACTTTAAGCTCTCCTTCAAGGTGGTGTCTTGCTAGGTCTTGTTTGTTTGTGGCTTCTGCAGTCTGTGGTGTCTGGTTTGGTTCACTTGGTTTTGCAGTAGTGTGGGCACAGCAACAGGTTTGTCTCTGTGGTCCCCCCCCCCGCTTCATATCTTTTTAGTTGTGTCACTGCCTGTTGGATTGCAGACTGCTAGGGGCAAAAAACCAAGGTAGGTGGTAGGCACCCATGGGTGCCAACTGCCACCTGAACCCCAAAGCAATCGGGCACTCCTGTGATTTTAAGTTATTTTTTTAAAAGGGGGTTTTTTGCATTTCTCCCACAGGGGACAATGGGGATTTGAGGAGGCCCAGCTGGCCCATTCACCCCTTTGGGGGCCTGGGCACTCCAAAGTGTCTCTGGGGGTATGGCAGGTTGTGCCACAACTCCCCCCAGGGAGCCCCAAGCCGGTGAGGTTTATGGCTTTCCCTCCAGGAATTTTTTAGTTTCTGGCCTCTTAACAGTCTATCAGAGTGGATTCTCTCTCTCTCTCTGTGTATAAAGTTCTTCATATTAAAGAATCATTGAGAGAACTCATATAGCAACATAATCTAATTTGTGTTTGGACTTGCTGCTGTATGCAAAAGGTCTTCCTCAGTTTCGAGTTTATTATATTTTAAATGTAATAATGTTTGAAGCTGAAATCCTACAAATTTCAAGCTCTTCTTTTACTTCCCATCTGCAAGCATAATAAAAAGAATCTACAACAGATATTTAATTTATTGAACTTTCCTATAAGTGCAATCTATGCAAAATGCCTTTGCCCAGTCAACAATGAGCCTCATCTACTTGTTAATGATAAAGTTAGGAAGCCTTCCTAATTAATCCTTATTTGCACAAGACTTAGTTCTGTAAGCAGAAATAACCCAGAGAAGGGGCTAAACTGCTAAACTACCATCTTCAAACAACAAATATTTATATGCCATGTTTCAACAAAAGTTTTCCAAAGAGGTTTACATAGAAATATAAATTAATAAAGTAAATAAATAAAATGGCTAAAACGATTCCCTGTCCCCAAAAGACTCACAATCTTTAAAAAGAAAAATAAGAGAGACACCAACAACAGCCACTGGGGAGACGCTGTGCCCGGGACAAATCAATCAAATCATGTTTGAGTGAATTTCTATACAATTCCCAAGCGCAAATCAATACCATCGACCATGGTATCCTTCTGGACTGCTTCTAGAGTATGGGGATTGTAGGCACTACTTTGGAGTGGCTTTGGTCCTTTCTTGGTGGAAGGGTCTAGAAGGTGGTGCTGGCTGACTACTGCTTGGCTCCTTAGCCTTTGGCTTGTGGGGACCCATGAGGTTCCATTTTGTCCCCCATGCTGTTCAATATCTACATGAAACTGCTGGAAGAGGTCATCCAGGAACTTGGACTGAGTTGTCAGCAATAGTCAGATGACACTCAGCTCTCTCTTCCCCCCACCCCCGGCATTATCATCTGATTCTAAGGAGACAGTGGATGACCTGACTTTAGGGCTGGAGGCCATGATGGGCTGGATGTCAGCTAGTAAACTGAGACTGAATCCAGACAAGATGGAAGTGCAGTTGATCAAGAGGAGATCTGATCAAGATGAAGGGATTTGACCGGTTCTGGTTGTGGTTGCACTCCCCTTGAAATAATAAGTGCAGCTTCGGAGCTGGACCCGGCTCTGCTTTTGGATGCTCAGGTAAAGACAGTGGCCAGTGGTATTTTTCCACAGATTCAACAAATGTGCCAGCTGCACCTCTTTCTTGAGAAGGCAGATCTGGCCACAGTTACCCATGCCTTAGCCATGTCATGGCTGGATTACTGTAACACGATCTACATGGGGCAGCCCTTGAAGAATATTTGGAAACTAGGATTTTATCCGGAGCTGCCTGCTGAGATCATATGACACCCATTGTGAAAGAACTGCACTGGCTGCCAATTTGTTTCCGGGTCCAGTTCTAGGTGCTGGTTTTGACCTTTAAAACTCTTAATAGTTTGGGCCCTGGATATCTGAAAGACCATCTGCTCCCAGCGGTTTCTGCCCAGTTGACAAGATCATCACAGGGGGCTCTGCTCCATGTGCCATCGGTGAGAGAGGCTCAGATGTCGTGCAAGTGGGACAGGGCATTCTCAGTCATTGCCCCCGGGCTTTGGAATGCTCTCCCGGCTGGCATCTGCTCCTCAACCTCCATCAGACTTTTGCAAAAACAAGTAAAAGTGCGGCTTTCCACTCAGGCTTTTATGTGCGAATACAGTTTTTACTGCTGCTGCTTTGTGTTCTCTGTGTTACTATTTTATATAGGACAACCTCGGTATATGGTATATGAGGCGGTTCAGTTCTCTGCAATCACCGTGGATAAGAAACCATGAATACAGAGTTACTAAGTCTATGGGATTGTGGGGCTTAGGTTTCTGGAGGCTCAAAAATCACAAAGAAAAAGAGGGAGGGGACAGGGGAGAACATGAAGTAAAGTGCCCTACCATGCTCCACAAGCCTCGAGCAATCCAAACATGCCCCCCCCCCAAGTAAAAAAAAAAATCATGCTTGGGGAGCTGTTTTGTTTTATTTAACACAAATGGGCCACAAAATAGCTCTTTTTCTTAAAATGGCATCCAGAAATCACCTCTGGGATCATTTCCAGCCACCACCCGACCCACAGATAAATTTAAGGTATAAATTATGCAACCGTGGACAGAAAATCCACAGATAGCGAGGTCACCCTGTATAGGTTTTTTAACTTTTAAATATTATATTTAAATATATATTATTTTTATATCTAATATTTGTGCTTTTAATTTGTAATCTGGAGAGCCAGCGTGGTGTAGTGGTTAGAGTGCAGGACTAGGACCGGGGAGACCCGAGTTCAAATCCCCATTCAACCATGAAACTAGCTGGGTGACTCTGAGCCAGTCACTTCTCTCTCAGCCTAACCTACTTCACAGGGTTGTTGTGAAAGAGAAACTTAAGTATGTAGTACATCGTTCTGGGCTCCTTGGAGGAAGAGCGGGATATAAATGTAAAATCATCATCATCATCATCATCATCATCCCCCAGTGAGGCACTACCTTGGCGTGGTTGTGGGGCTTGCGTGCTCTGAGGAAGGTGAGAGCTATACCAGAGGTCCAACCATACTGGACAGGTCTCACCAGAGGAGCCAGACAAAGAGTGCCTCTCCCATCAACAATATGGTGAGATGTAACTTTAATAAATCTATACCGGATCGGTCGTTGCCCGGGTCAAAAAGGACAGCGCCAGGTGCTGGAGTCCCTGGACATCTGGTGGCAAAGTGGGCAACAGGACTAAGGATCTTCAGTTGAGCAACCAGGGCTGAAGACAGCAAAGTTACTGGAAGAAACGTTGCTTAACCGAAAAAAAATATGAAAAATGCCAACAAGGAAATAATGATCTGCTATGAGAAGTCTAGTCTAACTAGAAGAGGTTATTTAAAAAGAATGTACTCATTTGGAAAGAGAAGCATCCAGATACAGAAATAACAGAACAAAGACTACAGACCAGAGAAGATACATAATAAGAAATAAAGTATTCACAGAAGTTGAGCTGGAAGAACTGCAAAGAGCAACACAGGCTCAAGATATGGAAGAAGAATTACCACCAACTGAAGCAGTTGCTCAGGCGCAGGTGGAGGAGGTGTTGGAAATAGAGGATGCCACTGTCGCTGAACTGTTTCAAAATCAAAACCAGGCAACCTCCCCTTTGCCTTCACCTAAAAAACCCAAATGCCATTTAACAGAAAAGCAACAAGAACTAAAGCAAAAAATAACTGAGCATATGAACCAAACAACCACCAGGGTTCAACTTCCAGCTCTAAAAACAGTTGCCAAAAAACAACTTGCTCAGGTATTAAAAGATGTCAATGCTGCACTTGCAGAAATAACAACCAAGAATTTGCAAGAAACAAACCAACTAATGTACAGTGCAGCAACAACAACAACACAAGAGATCGGATATAAGATCAATGGACCTGTAAAAAAAGAAAGCAGTACATCACCTAAATGGAAGATTAGATTAGAAAATAAAATCTCCAGGCTTAGATCAGATGCTAGTAAATTGAAAGATATGAAAGACAAGAAGCTGAAGAATGAAAACACCAAACAGTATCTGATCCAAAAATACCACCTAGATTCAAGGGAAATTAGAGAAGTCCTGGAAATAATAAAGCAGCAAATAACAGCAGTGTCAAAGAAGATTATCAGATATGAAGCCAGAACTACACAACACAGGCAGAATCTCCAATTCCAGTCGAATCAGAGACGTTTCTACCAAAGCGTAGAAGGAGAAACGGCAAGAAACGTAGAAACACCAAATAAAGAAGAAACAGTGCAGTTCTGGGGGAAATTATGGGACAATCCAATAGATTATAATAAAAAAGTAGGCTGGATGAAAGAGGTCAAAAAATGTAACCAACAAATGCAAGATCTAATAACAACACCAGAATTAGCAAAAAAAAGAGCAAAAAAAAGAGCAAAAAAAAAGAGCAAAAAAAATTAAAAATTGGACTGCTCCAGGCGATGATGAACGCCATGGCTTTTGGCTTAAACACCTAACAAGCCTTCATAAACAACTATCAAAACAGTTCAATCACATTTTGCAAGGAGGTGATGTTGAACAATGGCTAACAACTGGGAAAACTCATCTCATCATGAAAGACCCAGCAATAGGTGCAGTTCCAAGTAATTATAGACCGATAACCTGAACCATGTTCAAATTATTAACTGGAATAATAGCAGATGAAGTGATGCAACACTTATTAACTAACAAACAGCTTCCAGTTGAACAGAAAGGAAATTGCCCGAACACCAGAGGCACAAGACACCAACTGCTGATTGACAAAATGATTTTGATTGAAAGAGAAGAAAAACAAATCTAAGTGTTGCATGGATTGACTACAAGAAAGCCTTCGATTCATTGCCTCACACATGGATACTAAAATGTTTAGAAACAACTGGTGTCAGCAAAAACATTCAGATATTTATTTAAAAAGCAATGAGCATGTGGAATACACAGTTAACAATCCATGGTGAGACACTTGGACAGGTTAGCATTAGAAGAGGCATTTTCCAAGGGGACTCACTATCCCCTCTGTTGTTTGTAATCGCCATGACCCCACTTTCACAAATACTAAACAAAACAGGCCTTGGATACCAAACATCTAAAACATCAAGTAAAATCAACCATCTGCTGTACATGGATGATCTGAAGTTGTATGGAAAGTCCCAGTCAGAAATCGAATCACAGCTAAACACTGTCCGTATATTCAGTAGCGATATAGCAATGGAGTTTGGACTAGACAACTGTGCTGAATTAATAATGAACAGAGGGAAAATAACAAAAACAGAAGGAATAGAATTGCCCAATGGAAGCAACATCAAGAACCTGGAAGAGAAAGAACCTTACAAATACTTGGGCATTCTCCAGCCTGATAACATCGCACACACTGAAGTGAAAACAAAAATTGGAAATGAATACATCAGGAGAGTTAGAAAAATCCTCAAGTCCAAACTCAATGGCGGGAACACCATACAAGCCATAAACACCTGGGCTATACCTGTTATCAGATACACTGCAGGAATAATAGATTGGACCCAGGCAGAGCTAGAGACTCTAGATCGTAAGACCAGGAAAATCATGACAATAATCATGCTCTGCACCCCCGCAGTTAGTGGTGTGCCCGAACCGGTCCGGCAGCCATTCCAAAGAATGGCCGAACTGCCGGACCGGTCCGGCCCTGCCTGGTTCGGGTCCGGTTGGGGGGTATGTCTTTAAGGGCGGGGAGGGCTTGCTTAGCCCTCCCGCCTCCTTGCCCCCGCCAGCGCCCGTATTGTACAGTATAGGGGCGCTGGAAACCAGCCGCCCCGCCGCCGCCGCGGCGAAATAACCCCTAAAACCAGCCAGCCCTCCCTCCCTCCCAGCTAGCTGCCCGCCCGCCCGCCCACCCACTCACCCAGTCGCTCACCCGGTCGCTGGATAAAAAGCGAGAGGAGCTCCGGCACAGAGCTCCTCTCGCTTGGAAGGCCTCCAGCAGAATGGTGGCATGCGCGCGCCGCAAACCACGCCGTTCTCCGGAGGCCCGGTCTACCCGCCGGGAAAGGGCCGGGTAGACCGGGCCTCCGATCGCCGGAGGCCCGGTCTACCCAGCGATCGGAGGCCCGGTCTACCCGGCCCTTTCCCGGCGGGTAGACCGGGCCTCCGATCGCTGGGTAGACCGGGCCTCCGATCGCCGGAGGCCTGGTCTACCCAGCGATTGGAGGCCCGGTCTACCTGGCCCTTTCCCGGCGGGTAGACAGGGCCTCCGGAGAACGGCGTGGTTTGCGGCGCAAGCCACAATTCTGCTGGAGGCCTTCCAAGCGAGAGGAGCTCTGTGCCGGAGCTCCTCTCGCTTTTTATCCAGCGACCGGGTGAGCGACTGGGTGAGTGGGTGGGCGGGCGGGCGGGCAGCTAGCTGGGAGGGAGGGAGGGCTGGCTGGTTTTAGGGGTTATTTCGCCGCGGCGGCGGCGGGGGGGGGACTGGTTTCCAGCGCCCCTATACTGTACAATACGGGCGATGGCGGGGGCAAGGAGGCGGGAGGGCTAAGCAAGCCCTCCCCGCCCTAAAAACAAGGCCCCCCTTCGGTGCCGGTCCGGACTTCTCCGGACCGTGCACATCCCTACCCGCAGTGATGTAGATAGGCTATACCTCCCTCGCAGCTCAGGTGGAAGAGGAATGCTGCATGTCCATCAAACAGCAGAGGAGGAGAAAAGAGGCCTTGAAGAATATATCAAGAACAGTGAAGAAGATGCACTTCAAATGGTCAATAATGCGAAACTATTCAACACCAATGAAAGAAAACAGGCCTACAAGAAAGAACAAGTCAAGAACCGAGCAGAAAAATGGAAAAATAAGCCCCTGCATGATCAATATTTGCACAATATAAGTGGAAAATCAGACATCACCAAGACCTGGCAATGGCTTAAGAATGGCAACTTGAAGAAAGAAACTGAGGGTTTAATACTGGCTGCACAAGCACAGGCACTAAAAACAAATGCAATAAGAGCAAAAGTCCAAAAATCCACAACAAACAGCAAGTGCCGCCTTTGTAAAGAAGCAGATGAAACCGTGGACCACCTAATCAGCTGTTGTAAAAAGATCGCACAGACTGACTACAAACAAAGGCATGACAAATTAGCAGGGATGATACACTGGAACATCTGCAAAAAATACAAGCTACCTGTAGCCAAACATTGGTAGGACCATAAAATTGAAAAAGTTGAAGAAAATGAAGATGTAAAACTATTATGGGACTTCCGACTACAAACAGACAAACATCTGCCACACAATACACCAGATATCACTGTAGTCGAGAAGAAAGAAAAACAAGTTAAAATAATCAACATAGCAATACCAGGGGATAGCAGAATAGAAGAAAAAGAAATAGAAAAAATCACCAAATACAAAGATCTACAAATTAAAATTGAAAGGCTGTGGCAGAAAAAGACCAAAATAATCCCAGTGGTAATTGGCGCCCTGGGTGCAGTTTCAAAAGACCTTGAAGAGCACCTCAACACCATAGGGGCCACAGAAATCACCATCAGCCAATTACAAAAAGCAGCTTTACTGGGAACAACCTATATTCTACGACGATATCTATAACAACAGCAACAACATTGACAATAAAATTCTGGCATCCCAGGTCCTTGGGAAGGACTCGATGTCTGGATAAAACAAACCAGTCAATAACACCTGTCTGTGTAAAATAATAATAATAAAAATATAATATTTTAAGTGTGCATTGTTTTGATTATATTGTAAACTGCTTTTGGGATTATTTTAATGAAAAGCGGTATCGAAATGGAATTAATTAGTTAATTACTCAATCACTAACCCAAGAAAATGGGAAGGTTGTGGACAACCAATACAAATGTCATATGCATACACACAACCTCATGTCTCCTGACAATTTTTTGTCAACTGTATGTGATACAAATGTCCTTTCCAATACAGCCATAACTTTGTTAGATAAGCAACTGCTGCTCTTCAAAATCTGAGCTTTTATATGGGGTCCCTCAGGGCTCCATACTGCCTCCAATGCTTTTTAATATCTACATGAAACCATTGGGAGAGATCATCCAGAGATTTGGTGCTGGGTGTTATCAGTATGCTGACGACACCCAAATCTATTTCTCCATGTCAACATCATCAGGAGAAGGCATATCCTCCCTGAATGCCTGCTTGGAAGCAGTAATGGGTTGGATGAGGGATAACAAACTGAGATTGAATCCAGACAAGACAGAGGTACTTATTGTGCGCGGTCGTCACTCGGGAAGCGATATTGATCTACCTGTTCTAGATGGGGTCACACTTCCTCAGAACGAACAGGTACGCAGTGTGGGAGTGCTTCTAGATCCACACCTCTCCCTGGTTTCCCAGGTTGAGGCAGTGGCCAGAAGCGCTTTCTATCAGCTTCGGTTGATACGCCAGCTGCGTCCGTTTCTTGAAGTTCATGATCTCAAAACAGTAGTACACTTGCTGGTAACCTCCAGACTTGATTACTGCAAAGCGCTCTATGTGGGGCTGCCTTTGTCTGTAGTCCGGAAACTACAATTAGTACAAAATGCGGCAGCCAGGTTGGTCTCCGGGTGATCTCGAAGAGACCATATTACTCCTATATTACAGGAGTTGCACTGGCTGCCAATAGGTTTCCGGGCAAAATACAAAGTGCTGGTTATAACCTATAAAGCCCTAAACAGCTTAGGCCCACGGTACTTAAGAGAGCGTCTTCTTCTACATGATCCCCATCGTCCACTACGTTCATCAGGGGAGGCTAGTCTGTGGCTACCTTCATGTCGTTTGGTGGCCACCCAGGGACGGGCCTTCTCTGTTGTTGCCCCGAGACTTTGGAACGCACTTCCCGTGGGAATAAGAGTCTCCCCATCTCTAGTGGCTTTTAAAGGGGGTCTAAAGACTTATCTTTTTACCCAAGCTTTTTAGCTTTTTAACTTTTAATTTTTTAAATGTTTGATTGTTTATTATTTGTTTTAAATTGTTTTTAGTATTTGTTTGTTGTGAACTGCCCTGAGACCTTGGGTTAGGGCGGTATAAAAATGTGCTAAATAAATAAATAATAAACTAGGTGAGAGCTAGCTGGGATCTCACCATGTTTCTGAGAGAGGAAGTGCTTGAAAAATGCTTTAGTTTTGAATTCTGGCAAAGAGGAGGGACTATGCCTTACAACAATACTTGGGATATTTCATCATTTTTTCCCATAATTTCATACACATTTACTGGGTCAGATATGCTGCTGCCTTACACAACTGGTTCAGATGAATGGAGGACTACAGCAAGGTAAGCTAACACAGAGGTAGGCTAACACAGAGGTGTCTAACATGTCTAACATATAATAGCTACTTCTACAAGTTATTCGAACCATTCAGAGATGAAATTTCAGAGCCAGCGTGGTGTAGTGGTTAGAGTGCTGGACTAGGACCTGGAAGACCCGAGTTCAAATCCCCAGCCATGATACTTGCTGGGTGACTCTGGGCCAGACACTTCTCTACTTCACAGGGTTGTTGCGATGAGAAACTTAAGTATGTACTACACCACTCTGGGCTCCTTGGAGAAAGAGAGGGATATAAAATGTAAAAAATAAAAAATAAGTAAATAAATAAATGCTGATTCTAACTCAAGTTCATTGCTCTGAGTCATTTGACAAAATATTGTAACTTATATTTGTGTTGTAGCATGCACATCTTTATAGTCAGTCATCCTTTATTGTGGTCATAGACCAATTCTTAGTAAAACATACATACTTACAAAAACCTCAGCACTGCACATCTTTATATATAATTCTCTTAAATGTACCCGTCGCTAATCCCATGCATGGCAGCTCTCGCAAGTAGCTGCCAGATAGGACAGCAATGGGGGAGAAAATAGCAATGCTGGCTGGCGGCCAGAGGAGGCGGCAGCAGGCCAGCCCAGCCGGTGGGAACAGAGGAGGTGGTGGCAGGGCAGGCAGGAGGAGGAGGCTGCTGCCAGGGGTTGGCAAGCAGGCGGGACAAGGTGGCAGGCGTGCTTTCCAGCCGGCCAGCCCAAAAGCCAGAAAGTGCGGTGGGGAGAAGAAGCGGGCCAGCCAGCCAGCAAGAAGAAAGCTCAGTTGGCCAGGCGGGGGGTGGGGGGAGAAGAAGCAGGTCAGCCGGTTCGCCAACCAGAAAACGGGGGGGGGGGAGAAGCGGTCAGGCAGCCAGCCAGAATGCCGGGCAAAGCCGGGCGGGGGGTAGAAAAAGGTAGCGGGGGGGCTGGGCCGGCCAGAGGCGCAGATACTCTGCGCCCGGCCCAGCTAGTTCTCTATTACTGTTAACCGCCCTGGGAGATTTGGTCCATGACAGAAGAGTATAAATATTTTAAACTGATAAACAGATCTTTCTTCAGAATTCAGATTGCACAATGACCATCTCAAAAATCATATGGGTTACAATCCTCAAATCATATATTCCAAATTAAAGTCATTACACAGTTTGAGAACTAATATTGTAAAGTTGTCTGCTTCAGCATACATACATGAAGACTAATTCAGCATATAGATAAGAATACATTAGATTATTCTATTGTGCAGATACCAGTCTCACAGTTTTCATATATTATTGTATAACTTTTACAGTCATCCCTCTCCAACAATGGTTTTACCAACCAGTTTTAAGTGGTTGGAGAGGAGAGCTGGTCTTGTGGTAGCAAGCATGACTTGTCCTCATAGCTAAGCAGGGTCTACCCTGGTTGCATTTGAATGGGAGACTTGATGTGTGAGCACTGGAAGATATTCCCCTCAAGGGATGGAGCCACTCTAGGAAGAGCAGAATGTTTCCAGTTCCCTCCCTGGTATCTCTAAGATAGGGCCGAGAGAGATTCCTGCCTGCAACCTTGGAGAAGCCACTGCCAGTCTGTGAAGACAATACTGAGCTAGATAGACCAATGGTCTGACTCAGTATATGGCAGAATCCTATGTTCCTAAGTATCCACAAATGGGAAATTGTGACTGGTTTTGCCAACCACAGCCCATGGTTGGTGAGGCATTCTAGTGATTTTCAGGGATTTTTAGTTATTTGTGGGGGTTCAGAGGTTCAATTTGCTCATTCCTTTTTCTAACCCTTGCTGACTCCAGGTGAATCTTGGCAATTTAAAGTACTTTTGAGTGACGCTTGGGGTTTAAAAAAAATTCCAGAGGTTCAATCTGCTCCTTCCTCTTGGTAATATTAAGGAGTTTTGGTGATTTTTAAAATCAATTTTTGAGCATTTTTTCCTTTATTTTGAGGTGGTTTTGCAATTGCAGTTCCCCTAACCTCCTCTTTCTGTTCATTCCTATTTCTCGCCAACCACAAATTTGCCAACCACAGGGTTTTGTGAGAACGTAATCCTAGCATTTGGAGAGGGATGACTGTATTTGAACTTGAAATTTATTATTCCCAGGACCCAAGATTTTTCTCTAGAAACCTGAATATCACATAGGGTGCAATCCCATTTGGAACTTCTCTGCAAACAAATAACAGTTAGGCTTGTGCAAGCAAAGTTTACAGAGGACAGTGCCTATGGTAAATCAAACCACGTTTCAGTACACGATAAGAAAGAGCCC